>NC_069386.1:134812500-135072500 GCF_027475565.1 Acinonyx jubatus | reverse complement strand
GTTCTGGTCTTTTCTGTGCCTCTAACCTCCTGAGATCTTGGCAATGCACCTACTGGTCCTGTGGGGCGTTGGCTTTCTCATCTGAAAAAAAAAAAAAAAAAAAAAAAAAAGGCCAGACTTTCCATGAAAAAGACAAAGGAGAAAACATCCATCAAATGCCCAACAGATGTGTCAGAGAGTAAAATATTTTGATTCTGGAGACGAAAACAATAACAATCAATGATAAAAAGGTACGCAAAATTGTCTGGTGAGGGTGAACGCGTATGCTTGAGCGGGAAAGGACGCGAGCTGGTTGCTTTGCTCTTTTACTCCCCCACCGCTCAGTGTAGCTTAAATATCCGTCCAATATTTATCTTGAATAAATTCCTTTAACATATTAGTGGGCGCTTTTGACTATAAAAATAACAAACTAAGTAACTGCACAATCAAGAGAGATCTTCGAACATTTCGAGGGCCTCATGCCTCTCCCCTCTTGCTTTGACAAGCCAGAGAGGGGGGCGTATACATCATAAACCTTCAGCACTCAGAAGCTGCAAATGGGCTGTGGCCAGCGCCTCGCGCTTGCCCGCCACGCATGCCGAGTTTGACAAGGTGTCTGAGAAGAGTCTGGCAATTCTTGTCGCAGCAGACAGGGACAAGCTCGGCTAAGAGGGGGATTATTGTAAGAGGAGGCGGAGAGCGGGGGGGCAGGAAACGCTCTGTGCTGCCCCACCAGCCCCAGAGGAAGCCAGAGAAGTGCAGTGTTTGGAATAGAGCACTGGCTCTGCGTCTCCAGCGCCATCTCCGGCCTTTCAAGAGTTGGACGTCTGCTGGCCCTTCTCTACTCCACCACCTTCGTGGTGCCCCGGCTCCCCACCGGCACCGCTCCTCCCGCGCCCCGACCTACCCACCGAGGCCTCCTTCGAGCAGCTTACCTGCAAACCCTCAGAGAGCGGAGGAGGTTGGCCCATCACTAGCCGGCGCCTGCCTAAGTGCCCGCCCCTGGCCCGCTCAGCTTTGCCCACCAGGGTGAGGCACCTGCCCGTGGCCCAATCAGCTTTGCCCACGAGAATGAGGCGCCCACCCTTGGTCCAATCAGCTAAGGCCAGGATGGAAGGATCCTGGGCTGGTGTGGGCCAGCCCTCCCCAACAGCCCAAAGAGGAAGTTGTTTCTGGTAGTTTCCCCCTGCTGGAGATTGAGAACTGGTGAGAGAAAAGTCAGGAAAGACTGTGCTTTACTTTCTCTAAGTAATAGTAATAATAATAGTGGGAGAGGAAAAGTTGCCAACCCATTTATTGAATTCTTGGAATGTACCAGGTGCTGGTCTTACATACTTCATCTTACTTGATTTATACGGAATTCTGCTGATTCATTCAAATCCTCCTCCAAATGCCCTGGCTGCTGGGGAGGCTGACCCCCCCGTGGACCCTGTGGGCAGGGCCCCCTGGCCTTGGGCTTCCTGCGGTTCAACCGGTGGGAGGCATCAGTAGGAGGCAGGGGGGCGGGAGGAAGAAGAGAGCAGGGCCTCTGTTCCCCAGCCCCTGCCCTGCAGAGCTGAGTCTGGTCCTAGACCCCAGCTACTCCTCTCTCAAGGTGTCTGACTGTCTAGGACTCTGTCCTTCTGGGTTCTAGTAAGTGCCCCCCAATACCCCCAGCCCACTGCCCCTATTGCTTAGGGCCTGGGGTAGTTACAGCTCGCTGCAACCCATCACTTTGCAAATAGGTCCTTTGTATGTAAACGCTCCTTGAATAATCCTAGAATTATCTTATTTCAAAACCACCGCCTGTTTCCTGCTGGAACCTAATTGATCTCTCACCCCCACGAGGTAGTCAGTCGCTACTCTGCCTCCCTCTGCCCACACGAGGAAGTCAACCCTTAAGTGTGTTAAGGGATTTACCCAATGTCACACAGCAGAAGTGATAGTGAGGTTCCAAGTCCTGGCCTGTCTGATGCCACAGCCAAGCTCTCTCCATCAGTAAATTTGGCTCTGCCCGACTGACCTTGCAGGATTCGCCCCCCCGGGGCTTCCGGGGACCACAGCCCAGGTCCCATCCGCACCAGGTGACACGTGTCACGAGATGACCGGAAGTGACGGAGCAAACACTGGGTGGGACGAGCCAAGTTCGAGAGGGCGCACTGCCCTTCTGAGCCTCAGCGGGGAGATCTCCAGGAGCCGAAGAACAGGGAATAACAGACAGCGGAACAAAAGAAGAGGGCAGGGAGCCAGCCAAGATAAGAGGGGAGAAGGAAAAGGGAAGAAGCGAAGAAATACGGCTTTGGCCGCAGACACTCAAGAATGTTCCAGGAGATGGTTGAACGGGGAGCCGAGATCCAGTCGGACAAGTTAAGACCGGACTTTGCCTGGATTATCTCGGAGAGAAAGGAGAAGACAAGAGGCTGTAGGAGGCTGCGGGGTTACCTCTAAGATGCTATTATTGACAGCAGGGGGGAAATTGAGGATTTGGAGGCCCAGTGAGATGGTCCCAGAGGTGGGGCCAGCAAGGCTCAGCATCAAAGGACTGTACTTGGAGCAGATGGCCAGGGGGCTGCCCTGAGGACGGCAGAGAAAAGCACTGACAGGTGTGCTGTGACCACTGGGCTGTAGGGACAAGGTGGGGGGGGGGGTGTGGAGGACAGAGGAAAGCTTGGCGGTACTCCAGGGAAACCAGGGATGAATCCCGCAAACTCTCCAGGGTGGCCAGAGGGGATCACGCGGGCTGGGAAGGGAGGGGGGTGATGATGCAAAAGACTCAAGACTTGGGGGAAAAGGAGGAGAAATTCTAAGTGCTTAGAGGCAGGATGGGAAACTTAGGGAAAAGGAAAGAAAGGATAAGAAGGGGCCATCCTTCAACCTTGACAATTGTCGTGGGTTGAATTGTGAATTGTGTTCCCCGTAAAAGATCTGTTAGAGTCCTGACGCCCAGTCCCTCAGCATGTGCCTTTATTTGGAGATAAGGTGAGGGTTTTCTTCTGTCAAGTTATAATTGACATATAACATTGTATTCGTTGTGGATGGTCCAACGTAATGGTTCCATAGGTGTGTCTATCGTGAAGTGATTACTCCAATAAGTTTCGTTACCATCTGTCACCACATAGAGTTGCACACTTTTTCTTGTGATGGGAACTTTATTTATGCTTTATTTTTTTAATGTTTCTTTTTCATTTTTTTTTTCAAGAGAGGGAGGGCAAGTGGGGGAGGCGCGGAGGAGGACAGAGGATCTGAAGCGGGCTCTGTGCTGTAAGATGCAGGGCTCGAACTCCTAAACTGTGAGACCATGACCTGAGCTGACGTCAGACTCTTAATAGACTGAGCCCCGGGGTGCCCCTGAGAACTTTAAATATCTACTCTCTTCGCAGTTTGCAAATGTGCAATGCAGGACGGTTAACCAGAGTCACTGTGTTGCGCATTATATCCCCAGAACTTGATCGTGTGGCTGGAAGTTTCTACTTTTTGATCACCTTTACCCGGTTCCCCCACCTCCCATCCCTGCGTCTGGTAACCACAAATCTGTTCTCTTTAATCTGTAAGTTTGGTGTGTTTTTGTTGGTTGGCTGTTTGTTTTTAGATTCCGCGTATAAGTGAGATCATACAACATTTGTCTGAGTTCTTTTACTCCGACATGTTTTACTTAGTATAAGGCCCTTAGGTTCCATCTATGTTGTTGCAAATGGCAGGATTTCCTTCTTTCCTGTGGCCGAATCATATCCCATTGTGTACGTATATACCACATCACCTTTGTCCGTTCATCCGATGATGGACACTTAGGTTGTTTCCATGTCTTGGCTATCCTCGTGGCGATAGAGCCTTTACCGAGGAGATCAAGTCACGATGAGGTCATTAGGGTGGGCCATAATTCAACATGACTGTGTCCTTATAAGAAGGGGAAAATTGGGGGCGCCTGGGTGGCTCAGTTGGTTACGCATCCGACTCTTGATTTCAGCCAGGTCTTGATCTCATGGTTTGTGAGTTCGAGTCCCTGCATCGGGCTCTCTACTGACAGCAGGGAGCCTGCTTGGGATTCTCTCTCTCCCTCTGCCTCTCCCCTGCTTATGTGCTCCCCCCCTCTCTCTCTCTCAAAATAAACATTAAAAAATAAAAACAGGTGTTTGCAAGTCCATGAATTTCCAGGTGTTCTACCATTTAAAAAAAAAAAGGTGGGGGGCTGGACTTGGACACAGGTACACAGAGGGAAGACCATGGGAAGAGGGAGGGTTGGGGCAGAGTAGATAATCTGCAAGCCAGGGAACACCAAAGATCGCCAGCAACACCAAAAGCTAGGAAGGGGCAGGACAGAAAGATTCTTCTTCAGGTTTCCGAGGGTCTATGGCCCTGCCAACATCTTGAGTTCAGACTTTTGGCCTCCGGAGCTGTGAGAGAATAAATACCCATTTGTGGCACTTTGTTATGGCTGCCCTAGGACACGAAGGCAGCCATTAGGACAGCAGAGGTCAACAGGAAGGGGCGGCAAATGCCCGGTGTGGCCAGCTGGCGTGGACCCTGGGAGTACAGTGGCCACGAGGGGCTCTCAAGCCATGGAAGGAAAGCAGCAGGAAGTATTCCAACAGCATCGCTTCATCTGCCGCTGCTGCTGTTCACACTGTTCCCTCTGCCAGAACATTCTCCCGGCGACTTTACCTCGGGAGCAATCCTCCCCCTCTGGGAAGACAGAGCCCCAAGGCTCTCTCCGTTCTGAGACGTTTCCTCCTTCTGGCCTCTCTGAGACTTGTCCTCTTGTTGCCCAGCTACGGTGGACGCCACCTGGGGAAGGTGCCACAGCTGCCCGCCTCACCTGACACCCGGACACCAATTCGCTCACCTGCCCTCTTCCTGCCTACCTGTTGGCCTCCCCCTCGCTTTCTGCTCCCAGGGTCTGACACAGCACCGGCTCCCGGGAGGAAGGACCCTAACATGCCCTCGATGCTTCCTCCCTCGCTCCCGTTAACATCGGGAGCAGGACGCCCAGACAATGATGTTTTTATACTTCTCAAAACCGTTTTAAATGACTCGTTAGGCAATCACATGCTTAATATTGCCGGGAAATGGTCCCTAAATGCCAGAGTGGGAGAAAGCAGTTTTCAGAGTACAGGAAATGATACAGTTTTTGTTCAAGTCTCCAGTTCACTTCTAAATGGAGAAACAGAATATTCCCAAATCCATAAAAAAACAAAATTGATAGATAATACAGATGTTCCTTGCTTTACAAAATAGATTGTCCCCACAATATTGGGTGTAAATCAAATTTCTTAAAATCGAATTACATTGGCAATGCACCATGGGAGCGTGCTTTTAAAAGGAATCCTGCAATGAATTCTTTTGTAAATCAAAGAGACGCTCATTCATTTGGTCATTCAGTCATTTATTTATTCCAGCAGTTCTCAGTCCTGGCCAAACATCAGAATCACCTGGGGAGCTTTTAAAAAATAGACCATATTGAGGCCCCGCCCCTAGAGAGTTCCTTTTAATTGGTCTGGGGTGGGGCCCAGGCCTCAGTATTTTTAAAAACTCCCAGAAGATTCTGATGTGCAGCCAGGCTGGAGAACCACTGGTTTATTCAATAAACATTTATTAAGAAGCCTCTAAGTCAGGCCTGGACGAAGAGCTGGGGATTGAGTGCTGGTAATAAGACACAACTTGTTTCCTCCCAGGAGCTTAGAGTCTAGAGGCCAGTGCAGGTACATTAAGCAGACAATTTCCCTTGCAGGGCGAAGGCTGGGACTAATACATTGGCGTTTGTCTCCTTTATAAATTTAGACCCTTCCTATAGCTGATTGGGCTTTTCGTATCAACGGAGACACCGTTAAATAACATCTTCAAGACTGGTTTATGCGATACATTGCAACACAGGTTTCTTTTGCTCAGTGGTTCTTTGTCTTGCGTCCCTCTCTCTCTATCTTTCAGCGTTTCTGGGACCTCGTGTTTTCGACAGGTCTCTTCAACATCGTAGAATTCCGTCTTACAAAATTCAGTCGGGAAAATCCCAGTCTTTTAGCAGATGAGTTTGATGCATTTACATTTGCTGTCTGTGTGTGAGCTGACTTCTGCCACCTGGGCCTGTGTTCTCTACTTCCTGTGGTTCCCACTGCTTCTCCCGTGTCTCTTTTCCTGTTTTGCAAGTGTGGTCAAGCCTTCGTTAGTTTCTTTGCCCCTTTTAATTATTTGCAAGTTATTCCTTTTGTCATCTTCGGGCCTGACCTCACGTGTTTCAACTGACGTGCTTAACTTCTAAATTAAAAAATACTTCTCTTGGGGCGCCTGGGTGGCTCAGTCAGTTACGTTGTCTCACTCTTGATCTCAGCTCAGGTGCTGATCTCGGGGTCATGAGTTCAAGCCCTGTGCCGGGCTCTGCAATGGGGGTGAAGCCCACTTAAAAAAAAAAAAATCCTTCAGGACAATATAATGATGTGAGAATGTTTGAACTCTGATCTCTCACTGCTCAGTTTTCATCTCTTTATTTTTTTGTCCAGTATCTTTCTTCCTTCTTTTTTTTTTTTAATTTTTTTTTAATGTTTATTTATTTTTGAGACAGAGAGAGACAGAGCATGAACAGGGGAGGGCAGAGAGAGAGGGAGACACAGAATCGGAAGCAGGCTCCAGGCTCTGAGCTGTCAGCATACAGCCCGACGCGGGCTCGAACTCACGAACTGCGAGATCATGACCTGAGCCGAAGTCGGACGCTTAACCGACCGAGCCACCCAGGCGCCCCTCTTTCTTCCTTCTTGTGTTTAAAACTCACCTACGGCCACCTAGGTGGCTCAGACTGTTGAGCGTCCAACTTTGGCTCAGGTCATGATCTCACAGTTTGTAAGTTTGAGCCTCACGTCAAGCTCTCTGTTGTCAGCACAGAGCCCCCTTCGGATCTTCTGTACCCCCCTCTGTCCCTCTGCTGCTCCCCCGCCCATGCTCTCTTTCTCTTGAAAATAAACAATAAAAAAAATTCCCCGAAACCATTTTTTTCATTTTATACAATGTTTATATAGATTTAGCAACACATTTGCGAATTTTGTTCCTTGCCATTGCTTCTTGAATCCCACTCCTTTCTTTCTTTTTTTTTAAATTCTTTTTTTTTAACGTTTATTTATTTTTGAGACAGAGAGAGAGAGACAGAGCATGAATGGGGGAGGGGCAGAGAGAGAGGGAGACACAGAATCGGAAGCAGGCTCCAGGCTCTGAGCTGTCAGCAAAGAGCCCGACGTGGGGCTCGAACCCACGGACTGTGAGATCGTGACCTGAGCTGAAGTCGGACGCTTAACCGACGGAGCCACCCAGGCGCCCCCCCCCCCACTCCTTTCTTTATTGGATCTAATGTTTCTCTCTTTGCGGTAGGTTTTTATTGAGGTCCACAATCGCTGATACGCATTTCTGAGGTTGAAGCTCTAATAATCAAAAATTATTCAAAACATTTTCTACAGAAACATTAATGTTATTTGGTTAGGAGAATCTTCCCCCAGACTGCACTGCAGTATTATATGTGACCTGTTGCTAAAGTGTGACCCGGGGGGCTCAGTTGGTGAAGCGGTTGACTCTTGATCTCTGCTCAGGTCATGATCTCACGGTTTGTGGGTTCGAGCCCCCCATCAGGCTCTGTGCCGACTCAGCACTCACAGCGCGGGGCCTGCTTAGGATTCTCTCTCTCCCTCTTTGTCCCTACCCTGCTCTCTCTCTCTCTCTCTCTCTCTCTCTCTCTCTCAAAAATAAATAATTAAAACAAAGTTGTTTAACGTGAACAATTTTAGGCTGCCTTCTGCGACAACTCAGCACTCCGGGTCATGAACGAGACCAAAGTCTGGCTGGGTGTTGGGAAGACTTAGGGATGGGAGGCCTTTTCATCCATAGTTTCTTTTCTTTTTCTTTTTTTAAATTGTTCTTTAACGCTTACTCTTTTTTGAGAGAGAGACAGAGACAGAGCGTGAGCAGGGGAGGGGCAGACGGAGAGGGAGACACAGAATCCCAAGCAGGCTCTGATCTGTCAGCACAGAGCCCGACGCGGGGCTCAAACCCAGGAACCGCGAGATCATGACCTGAGCCGAAGTCGGATGCTTAACCGACTGAGCCACTGGGATGCCCCGGTAGTTTCCTTATATATTGTCAATTTGAAAAACAAACAGAATGCTAAGTGGTACGTATGATCTACTTCCAAATGTATGAAAAAACAGGTGTGTGTGTGTGTGTGTGTGTGTGTGTGTGTGTGTGTGCAAGGAAACACAAAAACTGGTAGTAGCATTTACCTCTGGGGGTGGAAAGGAGGCAGTTCCGGTGACAACCCTTTTGTGCGGCTCACCTTTCTTCTCCCACATGCATCCCCCCTCTTCAACTTACAAAAGCGAATTAATAGGAAATGAGCAGCAACATCAACAAAATATCTCTTTGCTCGGTCTCCTACCATTTCCCTCTGGCGTTCAACAAAAACCACCGTCCTGCCCTTCTTGTGGAAAGGAGGCTACGGATGATGCGGTCTGGGTTTTCCCAATTGCCTTCAAAAGGACTTCGGTTTAAAACCCAACGCTTTTAAACGCCCTTTGAAGAGATGCTCTCGTCGGTGCCCCAGCCTTTGGACAGCGACCCGCAGGCCCCAAGAACTCTGACCGGGTCACATACTCCCCTCGGGAGGTGAGGCACTTGGGTCCATGCTCTTTGGTACTGGACCCACCAAGAGGTGGGGGGGGATGGCCTTCCAGGGACACGAGGGCACTCAGTGACCCGGGTAGGGGGTGGTGAAGCAGTGAGCAGGTCGCCGTGGGCTCCCATGGGCTCCAACAGCACATGCACCGCAGGGCAGGGAGCGTGGGTGACCCCGGAGAAGGTGGACCCTCTACATCCTGCGTCTGGTAGGAAGAACCGAGTTATGTCAGACCTGGTCTTTGGAAGGAGCTGTCGGGCGTGGAGGGGGCCGGTGCGGGAGGCCTGCCCGGGTACTGGGGGGACCGCCTCCCTGCAAGCCAGGCTGAGTCCCCACGAGGCTGCCCGGAAAAGTCGGGGAGAGCATGTGCATCAAATAGTGTTGCCTATTGCGTTCCGGTCTTTGATCACATTTCCCGTCCTTATCTCTAGCTCTTGTTTGCCGGAACCTTCCTCTGCTCTCTTCCTCGGATGGATTTCACCACCTCCTCACCCTCTTTTTACAAGCCTTCCTCTTTTTCAAAAAGTCTTTCATTTAGGAGATGTAACGGGGTGTGGGGTGAAGAGGCATTAGAAAATTATGCCGGCAGCTTTTATGTGCGTGAGGGAGGCATGGATCACCTCGGGAAAGACGTTTCTTTCTCCTGGTTTCCCTCTTTGTAAATGTTGCTACTTTTTAGTCCTCAAGGAACGCACTGCATGCATATATTTTCAGTATAAAGAAATTTTTTTTAATTGCAGGTAAAGCGAAAGTCCTTCTGATTCCCCCCCCCCCCCCGGCGCCCACAATCCTGTTCTCTTCCTTGGGGGGAACTCAAGGAAGGGATTTGACGAGTCCGATTTTCCCGATCTGTCTGAATATATTTCGTAGGTAGATAAGATCCCGTAGGAGTGTCGAACATTGTTTTGTGTTCGTGCGTGTGTTTGTTTTTCGTAAGGTGCCTATCCTTCACGACTCATCTTTGCAACTTGCCCTTTTGGTCGACATTTTTGTCTTGAGCACATCTCCACACCAGCCCTTGGAGACGGGCCTCCTCGTTCTCAGTGCTCTTGGGTTAACCGCATGGTTCTGAGCAGTCGACATGACTGCCACCTGTCCACTATCTGCTTTGCTCCCGGAACCCGATTATGTTGGGGTCTTAGTGGGCTCAGGCTGCCATACCAAAGTGCCACAGACCGGGGGGCTTAAACTGCAGAAATGTATTTCCTCCCAGCTCTGGAGGCTGGAAGTCTGAGATCGGGCGGCCGGCAAATCCAGTTTCCGGTGACAGCTTGCATCCTGGTTTGGAGAGGTGGCTGGGCTCGCCCTGTGTCCACCTGTGGCTTCTTCTTTGCGTGCCTTGGGGTGGAGGAGGAGGGAGAGACAGATCTCTTTTTCTCTTCTAATAAGGCCACCAGGCAAATCCGAGTAGGGCCCTGTGCTTACGACTTCATTCAACCTTCATTACCTTCTAAAACCCTACTTCCAGGGGCGCCGGGGTGGCGCAGTCGGTTGAGCGTCCGACTTCAGCTCAGGTCATGATCTCGTGGTCCGTGAGTTCGAGCCCCACGTCGGGCTCTGTGCCGACGGCTCAGAGCCTGGAGCCTGCTTGGGATTCTGTGTCTCCCTCTCTCTCTGCCCCTCCCCTGCTTGTGCTCTGTCTCTATCTCTCAAAAAAACGAATAAACAAATATCTTAAACCCTACTTCCAAACACAGTCACATGGGGGCTGAGGACTTCAACACAGGAATTTGGGGGGCAGACAGTCCCTCCCAGTTGGAGTGGCAAGGGAATGCCTCTAGAAAGGATTCCCCCTTGTATCTCATACCCCTGGCTGTCACACTGGCTGGCCTACAGCTCAGTCATGGCTTGTGAGGTTTATTATTTATTTATTTGGCAAGTCCCTACTGATCAGCCGGGTGACCTCGGGCAGATCACGGAGACAATGCTAGTGAGCACTGAGCACTCACCACCTGACAGGCACGGCTCGAGCACTTTCCGTGCATCTTTATCTCATGAACTCCTCCCAAGCCCCAGGGGTAGGTACAACTCTTAGCCCATTTTCCGGGTCGGGGAACTGACACACAGGGAGGTGAAACAGATCACCATGGGTGACGCTGCTAGAGAGCAGTCGTCCTGAGGTTACTCCTGCCCTTGTTACCCACCGAACGGGTGGCCCGGGCGCACCCAAATGAGGAAATGGGCGGATGGGCTTAGCGCACGCTGGCTGCTCCATCAACTGGGGCTGTCGCCGTTGCCTGCCCCGCCGCCCCCTCCCCAACTCATGGTTACCGTCCTCACCCCAGGATGTGCAGGGAAGCGTCCCCTGACACACACCATCAGTGCTCCCAGGAGGCCAGCCCTGTGCTTGGGAGTCTGAAGTTTCCAGCCCTGCCCTCTTCTTGTGTGACCGTCAACCACCCTGTGGTGGCGTTTGCTCCTCTTTCAAACAAAACTGATGGCGCCTAATTCCTGGGATGACAGGGCAGATTCAATAAAATAAAACACACGTTGATTGAAATGTATTTCCCCATTGCAAAACATGCAGAAAATTTGGGTCTCCAGTGGCAAGGAATTAGAAGACCCTTGTCCTTTCGGCGGTGAAATGCTAATTCCCAGCTGCAACGGTGACCTTCCACGTGCCAGGCACCGTGCTGGCGACTTGACATGCACTAGTTGCCCCGAAAGGGTCCCCCTTTTTTTTTAAAGGTTTATTTATTTTTGAGAGACAGAGAGAGAGAGCATGAGCAGGGGCGGGGCAGGGAGAGATGGGGGGTGCAGAGGCTCCAAAGCAGGCTCCGTTGCCGACAGCCGCAAGCCTGATTCAGAGCTCGAACTCACGAACCGCGAGATCTTGACCTGAGCCGAAGTCGGGAGGCCCAACCGGCTGAGCCACCCGGGCGCCCCAAAGGTCCCCCTTTTAAGAAGTGAGGAATCTGAACTTCCAAGAGTTTAAACGAATATCCCGCGTAGGTCCCCCGTAGGAAAGCAGACGGGGGCTCCGCCTCCAACTCTGGCCCCGGGCGGCTCCAAAGCTTCCGTGTTTTATCTTGAAAAGAGAAATTCAACTCGGATGTGCTGTTTCCCCTCCATTATCCACTCCGGGCCACCAGAGGAAGCAGAACATGAGGGATTCTTGCTCCTTTTCGGTTCCTCTAGAAAGGAACCTGGGAGTCCCAGCTGCCGCCCATATGAGCCTCTGTGCAGAAGCTGTCCGCGGTGTTTGCGTAAATGCGCACGCCTGCGTGCCAGGGCAGGGGTGGGGGGGAGCGCTGGCAAGCGGGGGGGGGGGGGGGGGGGGAGGGGGGTGTCCCGAAGCAAAGGGAACGTGCTGGGGAAACAGAGACAGCAGGACGAGCCCCTCCCTCTGGAGGGCTCTGAAAGTTTGCCTCGCCTCCCGGGACCCCCTGTTTTGAAGCCTGGGGAGGACAAGAGGAGGCACCAGCAGGCCTGAGTGACAGGTGGCTCTCAGGAGCCCATGGCGATTCTTGCCCACCGCTTGCTTTTTTCTGGAAACTGCACGGCCCAAGGTTCTGTTTTAGGCTAGATTCCTGACAATTCGACCGCCTCGGGGGCAGGTTGGGGTCGAGCCCCAGAGGGCCTCCCCCCACCTCACCCGGAGGGCACCAGCCACCTCAGGGCTTAGTGCAGCTCAGCCCTTTCTACTTGTGGATAGGTGACCTCAGACACGTCGCTTCCTCTCTGTCAGCCTGGATTTCTTGAGCCTGAAAATGGGATCGTTGCTCAGATTCAAGGGGATGGTGTAGGCCAGGTGCCTGATGTCTGGTGCTGAGCTCAGCACAGCCTGAGCCCCTGGGGAACCGGCAGATCCCCTCCTTCTCTCATTTGGCGTTCTGCGTGTTTGTCCACCTCCAGACGCCATGCTCACGCAGGGACCGAGGTCCTGCCACCCGGACCTCTTCCCCTGACTGGGGCTCTGTGGGGGCAAAGGGGGCCTGGAAGGACCCCCGGCTTCAGAGCCGCAAGTGGCCCCGCAGGAGATGTGGGCGGGAAATGGCAGGAGAGGAATGGGGGGTACGGACTCCGGGCCCCTCTGGTGCCTCTCCCCTCCCGGGGTCCCAGGTCCTCAAAAGAAGTTGGACCAGACAGACTGGATTGGACGGACTTGCACATTTGGAGGCTTTTGGGAGACAGAAACTGAGCGTCAAGGTGCACCTTGTCCATATCCCCAAACCAAAATTCTAAACTGAGCTCCCTTCTCCGTCTTCGGATTTCCCAAGAAAATCTGCCGTCAAATCGAATCTCGTATGGCTGGTTTTGTGCATTCGTTCTTTCAAAATATATCCCAAACCCAACCCTTTCTTTCCTCCTTCGCTGCTGCCACCTCGGCCCGTCCCCATCGTCTCTTAGCAGATGGCTGCGACAGCCCCTAACTGGTCCTTCTGCAGCCTTGCATCAGATCAGGTCCTTCCTCTGCTCAATAACCTTCAGTGGCTCCCCATTTCCTATTTATTTATTTATTTATTTGTTTATTTATTTATTTTGAGAGAGACAGAGAGAGAGAAAGAGCGAGCATGAGCAGGGGAGGGGCAGAGAGAGAATCCCAAGCAGGCAGGGTTCAGACTCATGAACCGTGAGATCATGACCTGGGCCAGATCAAGAGTCGGACGCTTAACTAACTGAGCCACCCAGGCTCCCCATCCCTGTTTCCTACTTAATACTGCAGACTGGTCCGTCTTCCAGCCTTTCCCCACCTCCCTGACCCTGTCCTGCGGGCTCCTATCCTCACATCTTCTAACCTGCTGTGATGTTCTCATTTACCGTGTTCACTCTTCATCTCCCACTGACTATGCGCTCTCCAAAAGGGCGGCAGTCAAATACTTTGGGTAATTAATCAGTTTCCACCCTCTAGTTTTTCTGGTTCTCGTGATCTGCTGCCTGGCTGTCACCCTAAAAGTTTCCTTAGTCCTGTGCTAAACTATTTCAGGGGCACCTGGGTGGCTCAGGTGGTTAAGCGTCCAACTCTTGACTTCGGCTCCGGTCGTGATCTCATGGTGCGTGAGATCGAGCCCCCCGCTCGATCATGTTTGATTGGGGATGTTGCAGACATTGTTCCATTGTGCCATCATCTTTTTTTTTTCTCTAAGTTTACTCATCTATCTCAACAGAGACAGTGCGAGTGGGAGAGGGGCAGAGAGAGAATCCCAAGCCAGGCTCTGGGCTGCCGACGCAGAGCCTGACGCGGGGCCTGAACTCACAAAAGTGCAAGATTGCGACCTGAGCAGAAACCGAGTCGACGCTGAACCGGTTGAGCCTCCCGGGCCCCCGCCGCCCCCCATCATATTTTACCTTCCGATTACTGACAAATTCAGTGCCTCTGTGATTGATGATTCTGTGCAGGTGACCTGCCCTTCCCATCTCCTGGAAGCATTTGAGATCCCTTTGTCCCTGGCTTTCTAAAATTTCTTTATGATGTGCCTTGGCAAACACCTTTGATTCCTACCGCGAGCTGGGTCTTCCGTGGGACATTTCGATCCAGAAACTCATTTGATTGTAATCTGCTGACCTTAATTACATTCCTCGATCCTTAAAAAGTGTTCTTTTCTCAACTCTCTCATCCTCTGGAAATTCTCCTAATTTGATATTGGACCTCCTGCACGAGCTGCTCGTTTGCTCCCTGTCTTGCTGTCGTATTTTCCAGAATGTTACCTCAATTATATCTTCCAAACCTTGACTGGATTTTCATTTGAAGTGGGTTTGAGTTTCTAAGAGCTCTATAAATGACATCCTGTTCTTGGATATGCTATTTTCTCTTATCTCTCCGAGGATATTGGTGTTTTTGAAGTCTCTATCCCCGACGTGTTCCTTTGTTCTGTTTGCTGGTTTTAGTGCTTTCCTCAAAGGTCTGGTGATTCTTGTCTGTCTGTTCGTGTTTTAGATTGTTCTAAAAAAGGGGGGGATGGGGAGCTTTGGAGGCGGGGGTGGGCCTTGTTGCCGGGCGGCGGCGGGGGGGGGGGGGTCCTCTACAGAATTATGGCTGTTTCATTGAGTAGCCGGGGTTATTTTTTTCCCAGACTAGTCAGTTTCTCCAGAGAAGTCTGCTACCGCCTCATGCTTGTGGAAGACGCTGCCCGCATCCTGGGAGCCTAGATGGAGGAGGGTAGGGGTCCCACCATTTTGAATGCCAACTCTTTTCAATATGGCCCCTGTTTTCAATATGGCGCCCACCCCACCCTCAGCAGCGTCTGGGGTCCTCGGCTTCTCACCCTCCCTCGTTGGGTTTCTTCAGAGATTAACGCCTTCTGCTAGCATGTGGGCTAGGTGCCCCGTGGCAGAGCAGGGTGCGGAAAGGGAAGCTCTTTACGTGGTTTCGGGAAACAACCTTGTTTTAAAACACACCTTGCTCCTAATTCTTTGAGGTATCTGCAGCCGCCAGCTCCTGAGTCTTTAGGGGTCTGGTTCCTGACTCTGCTTGATTTTGGAATCCCCCACTCCTTCCTTCCCATAGGCATCGCTCTGCTAAGTCAGTTACTATTATCTACCCAATATTTTTTTGTCAGTTCTTGTCTTCTGGAGCCTACCTCTCCCCCTCTTGTCTTATTTTTTGTGGGTCCATAACAATTACCATTTACATAATAACTACCATGACAATATGATCACATTTGAGTGCAAACAAAGCTCTCTCCCAGTTTGGCATCTTATAATGAAACGTGCCATCGTCTGCCTGAGGAAGGGAAGGAGAGTCGTGTCTGGAACCAGCGGGCTTGGGACAGATCCTCACGTTGGCCGCTTGTGACCCTCATATCTTGGCCGATGGCGCCATCCCTGTGGAGCGACGCTGTCCTTGGAGGTAGGTTCCACTGACTCTCCGTGTTGGTCTGATGTTCTGGGTCGCTAAGGAGACCTGACCAGAACCGAGAATGCAGTATGTGTGCTGGGAACCCTCCTTCTTCCCCAGGTCCTGAAGCCTCTGCCCCTGGGGCTGGACCCTACTTCCCATGTCCTACTCTCCCTCTGGACCTCCAGCTCCCTCACCTGTCACCGCCTGCATGCAAAGATCCGGCTACTTCTCTAGACACGCGAACCCAAAAGCTGGGGCGAGCCAAAGGGCCTGTGGGCTGCTGCTTTCTGGGACGGCAAACGAGGAGACGATTGGGGTGAGCGAGCCGTGTCCCGCTCCACGTTCCGACTTTGGATAAAGTGAGCTGAAACTGTCAGCTCTCGAGAAGAGAAATGGAAGTGAGGTTCACAGCGCCTCCGACGCCATGAGCCATCGGCAGGTGCATTAAGCCGCCCCCGACACCAGGCGGGGAGATACTCCCCCCTCCAGTTCGCGGACCAGGCTCACGGACCTCTCACAGGTAACACACCCTCCCCCAGCTCTCCCTGTGGGGGAGCCTGGATTCGAACCCAGGAGAGGAAAGTGGGGTGCGCTCTCGGTGCTTGCCGCTGAAAGGAAAGAAGAGGGGTATCCGGAGAAGTGAGTCCAAGGTGCACCTTGGGGAGGCTGAGGGTGGTGGGGCTCCCACCAGACCAGACCAGACATTTAAGAGTGCTCTCCTCCCCACCGAGGGACGAACCGCATGCCTCCTCTTCAGTCTTGGAGAAAACCCCAGAGAGTCAGGCTCTGAGCGGGGGCGGGGGGCGCCGCCTGGGGATCGGCCAGACCCCAAAGCCCAGGGAATCCTGGAGCAGGATGAAGGATGCTTGGCGCCCCAGGAACAAAGGAGGGGTGCTCCACGCGGATCACAGAGGCCACGCAGGAGAGCGGGCTCGCTTACATCTGGGCTGCTTTTCGGCGTAAGGATCGTGAAGGGTCGAAGGCCGGACCCCGGTCACGGCTGACTTGATTCCCCCTCAGAATATTTGACGGGGTTCGCATATCGCTCTCGCCCTCCCTTGAATCGTGACAAAAGGAAAGTATTCATTACCAGGCAGACAGAGCCCTAGGGCGGGAGCCCGTCATCTCTGATTTGCCTGTTAGCCCAGGCTATGGAATTAAATGCAGTTTTGTTTTTATCTATTTGCATGGAAGCTTTCCAGAGAAAACAACAATTGTAGTGACCTGCGCACTTTGTATCATGTTAATTAGGTTTGAAAACTCGTATATTGTTTTCATAAGGGCTATTACATTTTCTCTAATTAAATTAAGGGAAAAATAAGGATGCATGGCAATAATATTTATTATTAATACCAGACTCCAGAGGCGCCCAGCAAGTTAAATCGAAGGTAAAAAAAAAAAAAAAAAAAAAAAAAAAAAAACAAACCTTGAAGACAAGACAGGCTGGACTTGAAAACACTGTGGGCAATTCCAGGTTTTCAGCAAGTCATTACCCGGACCCTTTTGGAAACGGAGAAAGTGAAAAGCGGACCCATTTGGGAGAAAACAGGCTTCTGGGCCCGGCTCGCCCTGAGCGTTTCTGGGATGTTTACTACTGTTTCATTGGAGTGGTTTTACCAAAATTGCAGTGACTTTGTTCCAAGGAGCACTTTTGACTTGGGTTTCACGCGGACTCCAAGGTCATAGCCAGCCGGCCGGGATTTCCGTCCGGCCCCAGATGGGCTTCCTTTGCAAGGGGTCCTGGTTTCATGGGAAGTGAAGTCAGGCGGGCAAAGCAGAGGGCAAGTAGGCATCGGGGTGGGCAAGTGGCACGCTGGAGAGAGAAGGCAGGGCACGGGACTTTTCAACACGAGCACCTTCCATCCCATGGGCGGGCAGGTCCCTTCTGGAAATGGCACTGAGCTCGGGCCAGATTCGAAGGGGAAGAAGGAAGAGAGAGAGGGGGGATGCGGGTCCATCGCAAAGTGGTTCTACACCGAGTGGCAGAGCAACCTTGCCTGAGCTTGTGGCTGGAGTGGACGGTCGTGGGGGGGATGGGCACCCACCTCGCACCCATTTCCCCTCCTAAGGGGGCCCTGGCTTCCTTTTGGGGCACCTCTGTGGCATGCAGCCTTCGTGGCTCACTGGGCCCTCCCTCCGCGGAAGCAGATGACTTCCGAAGGCTCTTTTGTCTCATCCTTCCTATCCCTGCCCTCCCCTGCCAGCTGGGCCAGCCGGGCTCTCTCTCCTGGGCGCCAGGCCCTTGGGAGGGGAGGGCTCAAAGATGGAAAACCGTCTGCGACGCCCTCCTTCTCAGGGCGACACCTTGGTGCGAATGCTGTCCGTGGTGCCCCAGCAGCCGGCAGGGCTCTCAGGGATTGCCTGACCCATGTGACTCATCTGTCTCAAGCTGGCTCCGCGGCTTTCCATGTGGTCCCCGGGGGCCCCTGGTGCCTCCATAAACTCCCTTGCTTCTGGGGGAGCCGGCGTCTGTTTCCGTTTCTGGTGACCAGAGAACTCCAACCGTGGCAATGGCTTTTGCACTGAACGCAGGACAACTGCGTGTGTGTGCTGTGGAGTGTGGCCTGTGAGACTTGGGAGCCTCTTGGGCTGGGGGGTGGGGGGCAGTCCATGCTTCTATCGGTTTGGTTTAAGGAAGAGCACTGGATTGGGAGTCGGGGTATTGCTTTGAGTCCTGGCTTTGCCTCTGTGCCCGGCTGGAAGGCCTCAATCTGTTGGGGTTCCTTCCGGACTTCTTCTGCAAGGTGAGGCGTTTCGAATACGACAACAACAACGGCAGCAGCTACGATTTACGGACTGCCGCGTGGGGGCCACGCACTGTGCTACGTGTCGTATGTACGAATCTTCACCTTTACCCTGAAACAAGACTCAGTCTCCCTGCTTTAGAGATAAAGAAGCAGAAGTTTAGAAGGGCAAAGCTCATCACCCAAGGTCACGTGCCAAGGAGTAGACGTACCAGGGGCTGAACCCGGGTCCGTCTGGGTCTGCTAACGGGCTCTAGAGACTCACATGACCATCTCTGTTTGCCAGAATCGGGGATCTTCACAAGACATGGGACTCCCGGTGCTGAAACCAGGTCAAGTCCCGGACAAATCGAGATGGCTGGCCACCCCGCTGAGGAACAGCATGGGATTGGGGAAGTTACCCGGGAAGGGCACTGGAAACCAATGAGCGCGTGCTAAGATTTTCAAACCTCAGAGTAAAAGCGAAACCCAGATGGGGTTTCAGATGCCACCTTCAATTGCTACTGAGCCACATCCCAGGCTACTGAGCCTCCATCCTCCAGGGGGGCAAAGAAATCCAGAGTTCTTCCCCAACAGACCCCTGGTGGAATCCACAAACCCCCCAATCATTTTACGAGTGGCCCTGCATCCTGCTTTCCTGTCCCCACGGCCACAACGAGACTAATCGTCACCGTCGCCACCCTCCACCTGACAAGCACCAGCATTTCCAATTGTGCGACACTCGAGGCCTGAAAATGTACCGTGTAATTTGAATTTTTAAGAAATCGAATTCTGTTTTCCAACAGGCTCATGATGTAATTGTCTCCTCCGAGATCCGACTGGCAGAGGTCTTAGACTCTAGTTTCTTTGTCTGCTTTCCTCACCTCACTCATGCATTGATTTATTGGTTCACCAGACACCTATTGAGCGCCTACTGTGTACGGGTCACTGAGCTAAGGACTAGGAGACCAGAGGGAAACGTGTTGACCGCTGCTCTTGAGATGCCTCTCCCCAGCCAATTCTCATGCAAAACAGCAATGGTAAGGTCTAGGCTCTCGGAACACAAGGCTTCTAGAACGAAGAAGGGGGATAATTAGGGTGTCCCAAAGCAGTAGCCAGTTCACTGTTCTGTTCCCAGCTCTTGGGTGGCCTTGTTCCTATCCCAGCTCATTTCACACCGTATTGTCACCGTTTCGCTGTTCCTAACTCCTCGTCCAATGCTCAACACACCGTGAGTGCCAAGTACGTGCTTTGGGTGACCGGACCCTACGGCAGCAGCACAGGCCCACCAGACCAGACAGGAGCTCTGTTGAAGCAGAGAATCCTTGTATCATGTGATGAACTGACCTCTCTCAACCCTCAAGGGTTCCATTTTCTGAATTCCCATTTCTTAATTTCTCTACACCGAGTTTTCTAAAATTGAGCTCTCTCTTAAATCACGTACTGCTACCAGGCCAATCTGATAGAAACACAGGAATTCAGCCCCTTTTCGGAGCTAGGAAGGGAGGACAGAGTGAGACCTGGTCAGAAATGTTAGCAAATGACGGCCATTCCAATGGTCATCACCATTGGCCATTTTCTTAAACGATAAATAAAAGGAAGCCCGAGGGGGGAATGAAAAGACTCCTGGATTGCAGGTCAGGACACCTGAGTTCTAGGACAAAAACGTAAAAAGATTTGGAATTGGTGACTTTGGGCTTTCACAGCAAAGGAAACCGCAAAGATTAAGCCCAATGGGCTTAATCCTCCTTGGAACCAAGTACCGTAACTTGGGCTCTCAAAGACAGTCTTCTGAATGAGGCCTCAGACCCACCGCCCACCACCCATCAATCATCCAGAACTAATCTCACCGTCACACAGACTGGAAAACCACAGGCTTCTTCAAGATCCTCTTAGCTTTAATTAAAAACCTTTGATGGATTCTCAAACACTAACAAAGACTGGCCCCCAAACATGTTTCATGCTTGTCGTCAGGTGGCCCCTGGTCTGGTTTGCTCCCAGCTCCTTAAAGGTGATGCTGTTGCAGGTATAGACAGGTATGCCCCCCCCCCCAAACTTCGGGCGCTTTCCCAAGCAGTACCCAGGCAGGGAGCCCCCCCACCTTCCAAAACCGCGTCGACGTGGGTGTGGTCCACTGGAGACCGAGTGGAAATTTCTAAGACAGCTGGACTCTTCTAGATTAATGGCCCTGGGGGAACGAGTACTAAGGTCCTGGGGAATCATTTTTGTGTTCAAAGCCAGTGCTCCGTCCTGTGTGAATCAGGGCCGGTGACCGGTCGTTTCACACTAGCACATCTGTGCAGGCCTTGTATGGCGGCCGATGTCTGCTCTGGTTCCTAAGGGCCCACACCGTCCCGGCTGGGAAATATTTTGTTCCTGACTCCGGCCGTGGACTATTCCAACCTCACCTTTCTGTCTGTGCCTGCACAGGGCATCCCATCCGCTCCAGGGACTGGTTGGGCAAATGGGGGGGGGGGGGGGGAAGGAATGTTCCCAGAAGCCCTCTGTGTCCGTGAGGCGGACCACGCCCTCCTCCTGCCCCAGCTCTTTCACCAGTCTGATGCTGACCCCTTGCTCCACCCCTCTTCCTCTGCTCCACTCCCCACCCCTGCCTCTGTGTCCTGACTTCCTCTTCCTGCCCTGCCCTGTGTGTCCTAGCAGCCTGCCGAGGTCCTGCCTGCCCATCCCTCAGTGCCCTCCTGAACACAGCTTCTGCAGAAAGCCAGCCCAGGGCGTTCCAGGCAGGACCCGTTCCCTCCCTCCTCTTCCCGTCCTTCTTGCAAACCCCTCGGTGGTGTTCAAAGCTCTGTTCAGCTTGCTGGATCCAAGTGCCTTGCGAATTGCTTTAGGGCGGGGGCCGGGACTGGTGGTGTGTGTGGCCCCCATGATGTGTGGCAGTGCCCGGCACACGGTAGGCCTAATAAATGTTTGGTGTGTTTGGATGCTGAGGGGTCTGCTCGCCCCGACATTCTATAATTTAACGTCTGCTGAACTCCCAGTTCTCCATCCAAGGCATCTGGTGGAGGGCAGAAGTCGAGGTTCCAACAGGGACTTTCCTTTGGGAAGATTATGTCGGGACTTCAGTGCTGCTCACAGCTGATTTCAGGAGCAACATGTGGGGCCATCATAGACCTGGAGTCAGAGAGGCACAGGCCGCGACCCTAGCTCCGCCAACCGGCGAGCTGTGTGGCCTTGGGTATTAGCCATGCATCAGAGTCACCTGGAGGGCTTGTGAGACCACAGATGGCTGGGCACCACCACCCCCCCCCCAACCTCCAGCGTTCTGATTCCGAAGGTCTGAAGTGGGACCTGAGAATCTGCATTTCTAACATGTCCCCAGGCGATGCAACAGCGGGTCCGAGGGCCACACTGTGAGAACAGGATCTCAGGGATTCACCAAGAGCCTTGTTCGATGTTCAGAACACAGTTCAGTAAATAGAGAATTCCTCAAGAATATCTCTAGGAGGTGTATCTCAACTAAGTAGAATATTTTGTAAGGATATGAGCCTTATCCCCGCATTCTATTTCCAATTAGCAATAGGTGAATATCTTACCCATCCATGGTCCACAATCGCGGGTGCGGTGCTCTGTGTTTTTCCAAAGATGTCTTAAATCTCAAGGTTTAGTGGCGCTGGGGGGCCGGGGCGGCTCAGCCGGTTAAGTGTCTGACTCTTGATTTTGGTTCAGGTCATGATCTCATGGTGTGTGAGACGGAATCCCGTGTTGGGCTCTGTGCCAACAGCAGGGAGCTTGCTTGGGATTCTCTCTCACTCTCTCTCTCTCTGCCACTCTCCCACTCACACGCACGCACGTGCTCCCTCTCTGTCTCTCACAATAGACGCTTTTTAAACAGTTAAAAATAAAGGTTGCATAGTGCCAGCAGGGCACGCAGACAGACCCAATGGACCCTTACCATCTGTTCTTGGAAAAGAAAGACTCTCTTCGTGTCCTGGTCAATTAATCTCTCTGAGATCCCCTCACGGGGTGGGGAAGGATATTTCCAGTACATATCATTGACCCGGGATTGGTAGCCAGAATATATAAAGGACTCTTACAAATCCATAAGCCAGTGACCCACACTCCCGTAGGGAAACAGGCAAGTGGTTGGAACAGGTTATTTCCTGAAGAAAGACACCCAGACGGCCAATATGTGAAAAGACGTGCTACTGAATCGGTGACGGGGGAGACGCAAAATCAAGCCACCACCCGAGTCCACCACGCCCCCACCAGAACGGCTCCAAGGCGACACTGACAATACTAAGGGTCGGCCAGGACACAGAGCTTACGAGGGCTCCTACGCTGCTGGTGGGGGTGACAACGGGCACCGCTTGATTTGGAAAACCGTGAGGTTTCTTTCTGTTCAAGTTCCGCGTGCACATGCTTCGCGTCCCCACATTTCCTCTCCTAGTGCCCCCCCCACGCGGAAATGTGCACGCAGATCCACCGCAGACAAGGACAAAGGTGTTCATGGCGGCATCCTTCGTCATCGCCCAAACTTGGAGACAACACAGATACCCGTGAGCTAATGAGTGGGCAGATAAAATGTGGCCCCTCCCTGCAATTTGGACGCCTTGCGTTTTGCAGGCCACACTGGCTGTGTGGCGCAGAAGCTCTCCGTTTCACGTGCCTGGGGCGATCGTGAGGGCAGAGCGGGCGGCTCTCGGCCACAATCCGAATTTCCCAGGCTCCCAGGCAAGGGCCTGACAGGTTCTTTCAGTTGTACTAGCGTGATGAATCATTTGAACATCTGTTTAGGGTTAGTGGCGTTCTCCCCATTTCACAGATGAGCCAACCGAGGTCTCTTGGCACAGGTGAAATGGCTTGCTCGGAGTCGCCTGGTTGTATACACAGCCACACCCCCAGCCGGAACGGGAGCGGCTCACGGATCGGTTAATAACCGATTAGTCAGTTAATAAACACGAGGAGAACGGAATCGGTAAGAATCCTTTTTCTGTGGTGCCAGAGAGCACCCCGGCTGTGCCGGAAGGTTGCTAAAAACACATCGTTACTCTTGGTTTCCACATCACGGCCCCTGGCACGGCAGCCGTTCCCCATCCTTCCTATTTCAAGAAGCTCAGCGCTTCTAACAGCTCTGAGCTGTGTGTGTGTTGGGGGACGGTGGGGGTGACTGTCTTTTAAGCCCCCAGGCACAGATGCCCACCCTCTTGAGGAAACACATCCCCAAAGAACTGCCACCTGCACCACGTTTGGGAAATCCTACCCACGCACGCTGACTCACACGGTCCTCCTGGAGCTTCTGGCCCTGTTTTCGGGGGGGCGGGGTGCACAAAGCCTCCCCCCATCTGAGGATTTGCCCCAGCTTTCCCAGCTACTGCAGGATGGCGGGGAGTCACAGACCCATAACGGGAGCCAGGGCATTCCGACCCTGCACAGGGCTTGCAGATTCCAGCTTCCGGCCCTTTGCCTGGGCCAGTCCCCCTGACAGGTACACCCGCCGCCTCCCTCCTTCGTCCCTCTCGGATCCACGGTCCCACACAGACATCTCCCGGGATGTCCAGATGTGGGCAGCCTCAGGCATGGTGCCGTTCTCTGGACTTTTTCTGTTGAGACTCGCTGCCATGAGTTTGCACCCCATGGAGCTTTGTTTATGCACCTGGCCGTGCCGTGTGCCAACCCACCTTTGTCTCCCCACCAGGTTCATGGCAGCCATTCAACAGATAGCTGGTGTCTTGGGTCGGGTCCCGCGGTGGCCGATCCCCGGGACCAACGTGTGAGTGTTGTGGTTACTCGGGAGGTGATCCCAGAAAGCACAGTGAAGGCAGGAGGGAAGCAAGAGGGTGTGGGAGGAAGCCAGCAGCAGGTACGTCCCCAAGCGGGTGATCCTTGTGGCTTCAGAGCACAGGGGGAGGAGGGGCAGAGAGAGAGAGAGAGGGAGAGAGAGAATCCCAAGCAGGGCTCAAACTCAAGGACTGCGAGATCATGACCTGAGCCGAAACCAAGAGTTGGATGCTTAACCGACTGAGCCACCCAGGTGCCTCTCATTGTAACCCTTTTTAAGCGTCCGGTTCGGGTGTTGAGTGAGTGCGCATTGTTGTGAGGGCGTCAACACCATCTGCCTCCAGAATGTTTCCTCTTCTTCCCCAGCGGAGGTTGGGTCCCCACCCGTTCATCACTAACTCCCCATTTCCCCCTCCCCCCAGCCCCTGGGAACCTCTGGTACTTCCTGTCTCTACAAATTTGACTATTCTATGTCCCTCATATAGGTGGAACCTTGTCATATTTGTCCTTTTGTGTCTGACTTGGATATGTTCAATTTGGAAGGCATCCATATCCTTCGATCCAAGAAATGACAACACAGGGAGTCTGCTTTACAAGGAACATAAGATCAGCGGTACCCAATGACACGTCTCAAAATCTGCATTGTGGGTCAAGGAACACTGGAAATCACCTCGTTGAAGAGAGAATATCGGTTGAGTAAGTAATTTCGCATTCATATGTTGGGATATTATTTCAGCCACTAAACAGAACAAGTAGATTCATATGTGTTAGTTGGGAGAATGCCTAAGATACACCAAGTTTAAACTGATAAGTTATAGAATGATCTTCGGCTGAAAAAAAGAAAATACGAAGAAGTGAAAGAAAAATTCAGAATGCTCTGTGCGTGTGGTATGCGTGTCCCTGTAATTTGGATGAGCATGTGTTAGAATATACCCTGGGGGGATGGCACGAGAGGAGGTGGGGTTTAGCCTTTTCTTTATTTAACTGTTTGCAGTGATGTCTATCACTGCTGAAATAAAAATAGTAATAACCCGGGGCGCCTGCGTGGCTCAGTTGGTTAAGTGTCCAACTTCGGCTCAGATCATGGTCTTGGGGTTCATGGGTTCGAGCCCCGTGTCGGGCTCTGTGCTGACAGCTCGGAGCCTGGAGCCTGCTTCGGAGTCTGTGTCTCCCTCTCTCTCTGCCCCTCCCCCACTCATGCTCTGTCTCTCTCTGTCTCAAAAATAAATAAGCATTAAAAAAAATAAAAAGAATAGTGACAATCAAGAGAAGCATCATGACCCAGAAATTCTACTCTTGGTTATATACCCAAGTGAACTGAGTGTTTACATCCATCAAAAGGCAAGAACAGGAATGCTCAAAGGAACATCATATACGTTAGCTAAAGAATGGAAACAACCAACCGTCCGTTACCGGTAGAATGGATGAATAATTAGCAGTGTTGTCCTCCGGTGGAATACTATACGGCAAGGAAAAGGAAAAACCAGTGATGCATGTGACAGCGAAACTCAAGACCAGTGGAATGAATTTCTGGTGTCAAAGATCAGGTCCTTACCTGGTTTGCTGGGGGAAGGTACTGACTGGTGATTCTATGGATGTATATGCACAAAGTCATCGCAAGTTGATAGATGTGTGCATGTTGATGATACATATGCGATCTCAATAAGAGAAAGCTAATAATTGAGAAAGGAAAAAAGGCAGGAAGGAGGAGGGAAAGAGACGTATCAAATAGGGAAGAGACTGAGCACACAGCTCACGTGGCCATTTCCAGGAGAGGAATAAATACGAAGCAGGAAGGAAATCGGAAGCATGACCTGGTTGTCTGCGAGGAAAATATTGCTCTACTCCAATTTCTCTGCAATTTATGTATTTATTTATTTTGAGAGAGAAACAGAGTCTGCAAGCAGGGGAATCTCAGAGAGAGAGGGAGGGAGGGCAGGGAGGGAGAAGAGCAGGCAGGCTCCACACGGTCGGCATGGAGCCAGACACGGGGCTCGATCTCACAAGCGGTGAGGTCACGACCTGAGCTGAAATCAAGAGTCAGATGCTTAACCGACTGAGCCACCCACACACCCCGAATCTCTCTGCATTGTTACAGGGAACCTGCTCAAACGGGGAGCTCTGTGCCGGGGGTGGGGCGCACTGGGCTTTGGGGTTACGTAGAGCCCTGGCTCTGCCATCCCCTGATTGGTGCTCCCCGGCGAGGCTCCTGGCCTTTCTGAGCCTGTGAGCCCGTGGGGGGGCCCGTTGCCCTCGGAGACGTGCAGCGAGGCTGGCAGAAGGTGCCAGCTCTCTGCATCTGTGCCCAGCGCACAGGAGACACTTGATGTGGCCTCCCTCCCTCTCTGCTTTGTAGAAACGAGGAAAACAGAGCGATCTGTTAAGTTTCTGACAGAGGGCTTCTGACAGGTGAAAGCATCTGAGAAAGCAAATCCTTCTTGCAATAAATGCATGCTAGGGAATTTCTTTAAAAAAAAAAAAAAAATCAAGCTCCCAACTCCAGCAGGCCTCGGGTGAAACGTAAGCATTTCTCTGATTATGTATCTAATATTGACCAGAAAGGGGAGGGACTCGGAGTAAAGACGCTTCTTACTCAAAACTAGCTCTTTCCACTTTCCATATGCTGTGTTTATGATTATGGGGTTTAGAGCATTTTTCTTCTTGTATTTCACAAAATACCGCATCTCTTCATATAATTCCCTCCACGCCCCCCCCCCCATATTTCGCGGCAGAGGAGGGAGGGGAGGGATCGTATGAGCCCCTGGGGGCTGGCTCATCGCCTCCCTGGCAAACATCTTCAGGCCCTGAGGTCTTTCTGAGACCCAGTGACTCGCCAGGAATGCCCAGAAGTCAGTGGCCAATCTTAGCCTATTCTTCCATAATTCCCGTGTTTCTGTGAAATCTCACTCTGACGTGTGAAAGAAAACCTGTGAACAGAGGAAGGGTGTGTGTGTGTGTGTGTGTGTGTGTGTGTGTGTGTGTGTGTGTAGGTTGGAAGGGGCCAGAAGGCAGCCAGGAAGGTCAAAAGTGGTGTCTACCTTTAAGAGTGCCTTCCTTGGGGATCTGTAGGTTCAGGATCCTGTCGGGAGGGGGGTCTCCTGTGGATCCTCACCAAATATTAGCTGAAGGTGCTATGATTGGAAGGCAGCAGAGGAGGACAGCTGTAAGGACGATGGATGTGGTTGGGGCATCATTTAGGGATTATAGCGTCACCTATGGTGTGGGATCCTGGCCGGTGCGCTCAGGAGACAGAGCCCCATGGGAAGTTGGGGTCATCTGCACACGAGCAGGAGGAATTAATTTAGGCAGAGACCCCAAAGCACAGGACTCAGAGAATTCCTCTTGGCCACTCCTCTGTCTCGGGCAGGTAGAAAAGTTTCTTGGGATCATGGCATCCACCCCCTCCCCTGCAAGCTTGGGGGGCCCTTGGGGCTCATGGGCCCTTGTATGTGTGTCCATTGCCTCTGCACCTTCGTATCATTGCTCACGTGCCTCTGTCTTCTAGATGATGAGCATTAGCAAGCAGGAAGTGAGGATTCCTCGTCTCTCCATCCCTAGGGTCTCACACTAGTGAACGGGAGAGGGAATGGAGGAAAGAGGAGGCCAGCACGGGTCTCCCGTGTGCCCAAGGTCAAACGGCTTTGTTGAGGGTATCAGGGCGGCCAGAAGGAGCTGGTGGCAGGTTACAGGAGGAAGATCGATGACGGAGCCCCATTCTTCTACTCTCTGTGGGTACGGCTCTCTGTGCTTCTTCTGCCCTCCCAACAGCCAGCCAGTAGGTGCCATTATCCCCAGCACACAGATGAGACAGCCGAGGCTTGAGGAGCTCGGGGTCTGACCCAGGGTCGCACACAACAAGCCATTGGAACTGGCCATGTGACTGCAAGGCCCTACCCTTCCACACTGCTCCGTGCTACCTTCCTGCACGGGAGTTTCCGAGTGTGTCCCATGAAACCAGTCATTTCGTGCAGGGAGATAAGGGGGCTGAACTGACATGCACGGTCATAGCATGAGACGAGCTGCTATGAGATTCCGCTGGAATCTGCTTTGTAAAGACGTTCCCTTGTGAGCGTGTTCTCACCATACAGAGAGGCCCGCTTGAGACCATGAGAATCACTCGCCTA
Organism: Acinonyx jubatus; assembly: GCF_027475565.1. Taxonomy (NCBI): domain Eukaryota; kingdom Metazoa; phylum Chordata; class Mammalia; order Carnivora; family Felidae; genus Acinonyx; species Acinonyx jubatus. The sequence continues at coordinate 135,044,534 of NC_069386.1, read as the reverse complement.
ACTCAAGAATGCTTGTCTACGGAGGACCGGCCCAGGGACCTCCGGGCCACAGGCCAGTCACCTGCAAGACAGAATCTCAGAACGGGTCCATCTGTCCAGTACCCTCATCAGGACCTGAGAATGGGGAGGCCCAGACAGGACATGACTGCGGCCAGCGGGTGGTTCAGCAGCAGGGTCGGGTCTATGATTCAGGACGCCGGACCCTCGTTCCCTCACATGTGTGGTACCAATGCTCATCATCTGCCGGGGGGTCCCTACCTCCTCTGGCTACCCGGAAGTGGATGGCGTTAGCCCAGGGCTTTCACCTGTTAGAACAGAGGAGCAGAGGTCGGAACCCACCCTGAGGTCACAGGGCAGCCTTGAGATAGGTCCCCAGACTCACATCTTCGCGTGGGGTTCTGGGAACATTTAATGTTAAAATGTTTATGGTCGGGGAACATTGGGCCTGGCCATTTTTCACAAGGCCCCAAAGCTGTTTGGAAGGTGCCCTGCGTCTCCTTCAGCGCAAGAAAACTTCGCCTTCGTGGTTAAAACCTTTCCAGAATGTTCGGTGACCTCAACTCACAGGAGTGAAAAGGAAGCTCCTTCACTGCGTCCCACCCATATGCTGTGACTGTGCCGGCACCCCACCTACCCTACTCTGTCCTCCAGCTCCCCAGAAAGCAGGCTATTCTTTAGCCTTACGGAGGAGGGGACAGCGGCTGGAGGCGTCAGGTGACCCACCCGTGTCACCTGGCCAGGCTCAGGTAGAAACGTCGGCCCCACCTCTGACCTCCAGCTTTTCCAGCTCATCATGCTGGTTTCCAACAGACCAATCCCTAAGTCTGGTGGTCGGAGAGGAGATTCCCTGACCCAAAAATGCTAGAGACGTTCTCTTCGGTTGCTAGAAAGGAAAGGGCGCTAGAACTGTGTCCCCAAGGTTCCTGGTGAAAAGGGGAGGCGTCGGCATTCCCCCCCATCCGCTGCTCTGGGCCATGAGGAGCCCCCATCGCGGAGCCACCCAGGAAGGCAGGGGCTCTGGAGGGAAGGGAAGGGTCTTCAGGCGCAGACCCCACACCTGTGACACACGTGCGTTTCCCCGCCTTGGCCTTCAACGCCTTCCCCCCATGGGGGGCGGGGCCCGCAGAGGAGAGCTCAGGGCCCCCCCCCCGAGCAGAAATGGGGTGGTGGCGATGGAGCTACAGGAATGTGGGAAGGTCTCTGTGTGTGGACTTCAATAAAGAAGCGTTTGTAAAATCGTCCGGCCCAGGGCTTGGCACACACAGGGGATTAGCAACAAATACGAATTTCGGGGACTTGGGCCCAGGAATCAGGTCGCAGGGGGCGCGCCCCACCCGGCCAGCTGGGCCCAGGTGCCTGGGGTGCACCTCTGGCCTATTCTGGGCTAAATCCTCCAGCCGCAAAGAAGCATTGTGTGGAGAGAAGCCCCCGGCTGCAGTTGCTAATAAGCAGGGGGGTGGAGGGATCCACTTAGCTGGCGGTGGCCCTTCTGATAAAGCAAGGGGGTGTGCAAAGAGCCCCTCGGTCTGTTGGTGGTCTGGGCCAGCTCCCACCCCTGGGCCTGTAGAGAACAGAGCAGTACCCTTTGCTAATTAGCTACCTTCCAGGGGATTCCCTCCTCCAATTTGGGGATTTGGGGCGGGGAGGGGGACAGCCCGGTGCTGCTAATTGGTATCGTCCCAACAACCCGAGATTAAGTCTGGGGATTACGTTAAGGAGGTGAGGAGGTAAGACCCAAAATAAACACGAGTGCCCTTCCTAAGTGCATTCTTGCCAGCGGGTTAAATAGCCCAGCCCCTGGAGCCTGTTCCTGAAAGATTTAAATACTAATTCGGGGGGTGGGGGGGGTGGGGGGGGTGGAAATCGTAGTAGATTTCTACCGATTCTGACTTCTTCTGACATCTTTTAAAGGCTTCGTTTCTGCACTGTTTGATTCCCTTTGACGATTGTCAAGTTAAGTTTACTAAAAACTGGAGAAGACTTTGTTCCAGGGTGGGGGGATGGAGGGGGGGCGCTGGATTAGAAACACGAGCTGGTCCCCAGCTTGTCCATCCGCCCTGGCATCGTTTTATTTCTGCGTTTCTGAAAGGCTCCGAGTAATCAGTTCCAGAGGACGGGCGGGGGGGAACCTTGGCAAAGGGGCCTCCCTCTTGGCTATCACTTAGGGTATTTTATGCAGCTAATGGAGCTGTGATAGAGCCCAAAATGTGGGCACTGGGAAACCCAGGGGCCCACCTGAATTTCAGCTCGGATGTGCGCCCTCCCCGTGAGAGGAGCTCTCTGGAGGCCCTCAGGGGAGGCGTTCACGTTCAGGTTTCTAAGCTAAGAGTTTTGCATGAATGTTCTTGCTCCGAAAGAAGAAGAGGTCTTGAGAACTGGCCGGTAACAGTGCTGGGTGCTGGGCTCTGTCCACGCACTCACTCCCTCATTTAACCCCAACCTGGTGACAAAAGGTCTAGCACCGTCCCCATTTCCCGGACGAGATAACTGAGGCTCACAGGTGGCTCACAGGTGTCTGTCACTTGCCCACAGGCGGTCAGTGGCAGTGCCCCACGCTCCACCACAGGGGGCAGGCCAGAGAAGAAATTCTCTCCCGGTTGGCACGTCTCCTGAACGCATTCCGTGCTGCTCTGTGCCTCGTCCTTGGGGTGGCTGGGCTGGATCCGAACAGCTGTGGACATGAAGCGTCCCAAGGCAGAGTCCCAGAATGACGGAGGCACCAGCCCCATCCGCATCGCAACCACTCCCCTCCCCCCAAGTGGTCAGCTGGCCTCCAGTTCTCTAGTGACAAGTGTCTCATCTGTCCCTAAAGCAGGCACACCATCCGAGGACAGCTCTGGCCGATGGAAGCTTTTCCTGAGCCGAGCTCTAAGTCTGGTAGGTTCTCCCATCCTTCAGGAAGGTGCTGCCCCCCAGGCCCATGGAGACACACGACTAGACTGTCTCTCTCTCCTGCAGAAATAAAGAGATCGTTCCCAAGCCTCCCTCAAACACCACTTCCAATTTTACACTTTTCCTTCAATCCGACGACTGCAGAAAACTGAGAAGAGACTAGGCTTTTCTGTGTAACTCACTTGAAAACCCCATTGAAGTGATCCTAAGTGTTCTCCCCTCCCCCAGCACAGGGTCCACAAGGACAGAAGAATACGGACATGATTGATGGCCACCTTTGGCTACACTGCAGTTAAGAGGTTTGCCCTGGGCCCGGAGGCTGAAGCCTAGGCACCTAGTTCCAGCCCTGCCTCCCACTGTCCGTGACCCTGGACCAGTGACTTCCCCTCTCTGGAACCCTAAGAAGCGGCATTAAGTATCCCCTCTCATGGGGCCAGGAGGGTCCAATGACAGAAGTCTTGAATGGCCAAGGACTGCACCGAAGTCGTAAGTCTTGTCGTCTGCTTGGAAACTTGGAATTTCCGAGATCATCAGATCACTAGCCCAGGGTGATGCCTAGCTTGTCTCTATTTGTCCAGGAAGTGAATAAAAGAATACACAGCTGACCCTTAAAGAACACGCGTGGATTTAAACGGAGCAGGTCTACTGACTTGCACGTGTGTTTTTCAGTAAGCGCGTCAGAAACGTGTTTGGAGATTTGCGACAATCTGAAAAAAGCAGATGAACCGCGTAGCCAAGAAACGACAAAAAACCCTCCGGACAGGTTACGTATTGCTGTCGGAATAGGGAATGTAAACATACACAGTACGTGTTGATGGAGTGTTGGTGCTTCGGTAAGACTTCCAGACAAGAGTAGGCTATTCGTAGTTTAATCCGGGGGAGTCAGAAGTTATACTCGCGTTTTCCGCTCCATGGGGGTTTGGCGCCCTAACCCCTGAGTTGTTCCACCGTCTACACGTCCCGCCCCGAAAACCAGGAAACAATCGCAGGTTAGTTGAGTGAGTTTGAGCGGCAAATCTGTGTCCTTAATGAATATACTTTGCCTCCCTAAGACCTCAGTTTGCACATCCTGATAATGGGTAGATGTTGCCACGTTGAAGCATTAGGAGAGGCCCTGGGGGAGAGGCAAAGGAGAGGTACAAACCAGATCATTTCTGGCTGTCCTCGCTCCCCTCCTCTTTCTCATCCCTGTTTTATGTCACAGCTGCTGGGACATAAAATTCAACGGATTTTTTTTTTTTTTTATTAGCGTTTAGCAAAGAGGCGAGAGGCAGCCTTGCAGAAACACCACAACCAGAACATTGTGGCTCTTGCAGATCTGAGGCCACGTATGTGTCTCTGCGTTCTCCGTGGAAATAATCGTTTTCCAAGTGGCTGTTCCTCAGGTAACCCGATGTTGACTGCAATAATGCAATTTTCATATCGAAATGTTGTTCTAGAGGGAGGGTGTCTATTTCACTTAGGCTTGTGGAAACCCAATCTACAGGAAAGGACGTTCTAACAGAATTGGAGGTTAAATTTCATTTGCTGATTTAATAAAAACTAACAGGATGGATTTGGGGATATTTCATTAATCTTTCTTTCCTTTCAGTGCAAAGGAAATTAAGTTCACTGTAGTTCAAATTGTGTTTCACTCATACAAGAGGCTGCCAATGTCCACTTTCTCTCTGGCAAGTTAAAACCTAATTAGTCACAGAAAATTCTTCCCTGACCCTGTCACCGTGAGCAGGAAAGCGCCGAGCAGCAGGCGTGGAGGCGCCCGCACGCGTGCACACGCGCGTGATCACGTCCACACACGCGCGTACGCCCCCGTCACCCTCTGCCGCGTCTGGTTTTTATCGTCAGTGGCTTTTACGCTCTGGGTGTGACGACATTCCTAAAAAAGTATTGACGGGACGTGAGGTTTGCCAGTGCTCCACGCCAAGGTTTCGTCACGCGACCATCAGACCATCCCTAGACGTGTTTTGTTTCACCGGCAGAATGGGCGGGGACCCTTTCGGAATGGAAAAAGAATACCTTATTCCGTTCGAGGCACCCTTTTCAGCTTTTCCACGTGAACTCTGGGTTTTTACTCCACTGAATAAATTGCAGGGGGAGATACGGGAGGCAGTGAGCGTCCGAGAGGAGAAGGCGTAAGCCCCAGACTTGGGGTCCACAGAGCCCCGGCTCTGTGGACCATTCGCTGTGTGACTTTGGGTAAGTGACTTGACTTCTCTGAGCCTGGATTTTCTCTGCTGGAAAACGGAAATCAATAGTCCTTTGTCTACCTACCTCAGAGAGAGAGATGGGAGGGTCCACACTGGCCCTTCAGGGTTTGGCCTCCCAGCCACCCTCAGAGTGGTGAACTCTTGAGAACCCCAAACCCCTTTCTGTCTTCACGGCGCTCTCTCTGTCTCCTGCATGCAGCTCCGATTATACGACATGGACCGCTGTCTGCTGACCGTCCCACGTATGAGTTCTAGGAAGGTGGGAACGCTCTCTGTGCCCCACTGTCACCCAGCCCCCAGACCTATGGCTGGGACCTGGGAGACTCCCAACAGGCGTTTCATGAATGAGTAAATGGTGTCCACGGGAACGCTTCTTTTTTTTTTTTTTAATGGAGAGCCATTTCATTTTATTTTTTATTTTGACTTATTTTGAGATAGAGAGAGTGTGTGTGAACAGGGGACAGGCAGAGAGAGAGAGAGAGAGGGAGAGAGAGAGAAAATCCCAAGCGGGGCTGGAACTCACGAACCGTGGGATCATGACCCGAGTCGAAGTCGGACGCTTAACCGACTGAGACACCCAGGCGACCCAGGAGCTCACTTTTAAAACTAGGATGTATCGAAGTGATGTCATAGTCGCCGCCCAGGGACATAATTATAGACATGCGATGTATTTATGGCGAATTGGCATAGCGTATTTCTTGGTGGTCTGGGGTTGGCAGCCTTGGGGGCTCCTGGAACTTTAGCGACAAGGTGGATACGTTCAAAGCTTTTAAGTGTCTCTTCTCCAGGTAGGGTGGCGTTCTTTGCATTGACAAGAAAGATTCCGAGGTAGAAACCATCGCCGCTTGAGGGGACAGCATTTCTTTCCTGCAAAAGGTCTTTGTAGTAACGTAGAAAGTGCCCCACGCCCTGGACGTTTTAGAATCCCATCCAGGACGGGGTTGGGGAGCGGGGTGGACCCGGGTCTACGTAGCAGTTTCTGGGCTTGTCACACGAGCCTTCTCGAGGGGTGCGCAGCGGAGGGAAAAGTGGGAAGGCCAAGTCCCACCTTAACTTCTGCTTCTGCCTTATGACCCACGTGGTCTAGGCAGCTTGTTAGCACCTCCTGAGCCTCGGTTTGCTCATCTGTAAACTGGGGATAATAATAATGCCGGCCTTGGGGCTGAATGGGGATTATGGGAGATAAGGTGTGAGAAATTCCTCCACCTCATCAAAGCAGGTCTTTGGAAGGCTCACCCTGCGGCACAAATCTGCTGAGCCCCTGGTCCCGGCGGGAGTTCTGATCCAAACAGTCAGGCGGACCAGTTGGACTGGGCTCCCTCTAGCCTCGTCCCAGCCACTCACACCCAGAGTGAGCTGGTGCCACTCCGCCTGATAACTGGTCGTCGGTGTACCTACCAGTGGGGAGGAGGACAGACTGTGAGCACAGCCACCCAGGGGGGACATTTTGCCTCCTTCCTTCGTGCTTGGGAGCGTTTCCGTTCTGCCTCTTGCATCATTCAGGATAAATGTTACAGTTGAGGCACTGGAGGTGAGCTGGGGACCCAGGGCCGCTGTGAACAGCCCTGGATTTTTCTCCTTATTTAAAAAGTGAGCCTAAACATCCTTGTCCCGTGTGTGTCCCACGAGGTCACACTGGAGGGATAAAATGGAGCAACACGGATGAAAGTGAAACCAGGCTGCCCCAGGCACATTAAGAGTCTGGCTCCTTAGCTGTCCTTCTGGGGGCCGGCTGTGCTGCGCGAGGCTCAGGGGTCGCATGGGTTTGGAGCCAGCAAAGTGCCCATGACTGACTGTGTGCTGTCCACTTCCTCTTGCCAAGAGTGAAGGCAAGAAGAAACCTGAGTTGCAGGGCTTTGAACTTGGTCTTGAAAGGAGGAGGGAAGTTGGTTGCACCAGGAAGACGGAGAAGGCTGTTCTAGGAGCAGGTGATGGGCAGGCTCCTGGCTAGAGTGGTCAGGAAGCCTGCTCAGAGGAGGTGTGGCTGGAGCTGGACTTATAAGGGCAGAGAAAGTCCTCCCAGAGATAAGGTTTGGCCTGGCCCTGCTGGGAGAAGGTTTGGGGCTGCAGACGGGGTCAAGGCAGAGGACACCGGGGTCTACTGGAGGCTTCTCACAGCACAGGCTGGTTGCCCAGGAGGGTTTGTCCAAGGAGATACAGGTCTCTACCTCTCCTTCCAGCCTCAACTCGAGCCCCTACTTCTGCGTACCTGCCCCCTTGACCGTTACCCCCTCTGAGAGGTGGAGAGGCTGAGGCTCTGAGAGGCCAAATGTTGTCTCAGGGCCGCAGTAGTAACTCTGGCTTTGGAATCCAAAGTACCCGAGCCTGGGCCTTTCCCTTCCACACTGCCGAGCTGTCCTCCCCGCCCCCCAACCCCGGGCAAGAGGGGACCCACTGGAGGGTCCTCAGGGTTCAGGGAGGACGAGTCTGAATGGATGGGCCATAGACCCCAAGCCCTAACCAGAGACGGTCCACGTGTGTCTTATTGCTGAGGTCTCTTCTTTGAGACAAACGGAGCCCCAGGACTTGCCTATGGACCCACAGTGAGGTGAAGCGGGCAGAGACTCCCAGGCCAGTGTTCCTTGGAATTGACTTGCGTGTGTGCCCCTCTTAGACGTGGGAGGGACACTCCAGGCAGAGGCTCCTCGTCCCTCCCCTCCAGCCCACTTCCCACCCTTGTCCAGACCCCATCTTGCCACCCCAACGGCCAAGGGAAAGAATGAATGAACGAGGTCAAGAGAGCAGAGGAAGGGCCAGGAGGTTGAGGAGATGCGGGTCAGAGCTGTGACGAGGAGAGTCAGAGCAGAGCCAGCCGGTCACTAGGGATGACGAGACAGAGTACATCCCCCACTCCTCCTGGTCCCAGAGCCATAGAGCCCAATGGGCCTCAGCATCCTTCTCAACCCAGGGCACCAGCAACAAACAACCCGGCACCTTTGTGCAGTTTGGTGTATGCCAGGCACCATTGTGAACCATTGAACTTGTACATGCACCTATGTGCCAAACGCTGAGTCAGGCCCCATGATAATCCCCATTTCATGGAGCAGGACTGAGGAGTCCAAAGCCCCAGGACATTAAGCGCGTTGCCCAATGTGACCAGGAGCGCGTGGCAGGCCCGGGACCTGGTCACGGGCGTTTGGGCTCCAGGGTCTTGTCTCCTAACCACTTCTCCAGTGGCCTCATCGAGCTAGCAAGTGACAGGAAATGCACTGGTCATACTTGGACATGCTCTTCCCTTACTGGGTTTTGTGTTTCCCTGCCACCCACCTGCGTCCTCTCTCCGCAGTATAAGCTTTCTGGGGGTTGACGTGTCCCACAGGCTGCGTGTGGGCCCCCAACAATCTGCCTCTTTCATGGCTGAGCCTCTGGGCCTAGGAAATCACCGGGGAGGACTCCGGGCCCCTGCTGGGCATGAAACAGAGGCCAGCCCGACCGTCCTTGTCAGGGCCTTGCCAAGCGCACCAAGTCAGGAGAAGATGTATACCTCTTCCAGCCAGGTTAGCGATCAGCCTCACACCCTCTTACCGCTGCATCTCTGGCTAAACCCTTCCCTCCAGTCCTCCTCCCCACGTCCCCGTTTCTGGCAAGGAGGGAGCCACGCTCCTCAACACGGGGGACCACGAGATCCCCCTCCTTTCTTCTACCCCATGTTGAGGGTATGACTTCTGTTTGTCCCAGGCATCTGGTGACAATTCAAACCCTTCTGCTGGGATTCCCAAAGGTCCTTGAGTAGAGTGTCTTGCCACAACACCCATCCCTCACCACCCTGCCCTGGATTCCTCTTTCATGGAGCTTCCTCCAGGAAGTCCTCTGGAATGCCCCCCAGATCTCCATCTTGCACACATCATGGTGTCTGTAACACACATGGAGTAATGTCTGTGCCACGTCAGTTGGAGAGCCGGCCCTGACTGTGAACCGGGGAGGTCAGGAGCCTCCTCTTATCCTTGGCTGTGCCCCATGGGAAAGGGTGCAACCCACCTTTGTTCAGCGAACGAATAAATGAATGAATTCCATCGGGGCCCAAAGGGATCGCATTTCGAGCCCACCTGGGCTCACCTGTGCACCCTCCTAGCAGGGCTGGGGCAGGGGCCCCGATGCATCACTGTCACCTTCTCCTTGCCCCATCAGACACAAAGCCTCAGAGTGGCGTGGGGCGGGGGGGGGAGAGGGGGCTCTCCCGGGACACAGCATGACCTGGCTTGACCAGCTGGCCCACTGACAGCACACGTTTACGGAACCGCCTGGCCGAGACAACAAGAATGCCACGGATCGGAGCCGCCAGGGCGACTCGGACAAGGAACGGGGGAGTCGCTCGCCTGTGTCTGCCGAAGGACACGCTGCTGGGGAAGGTATTAGCATTCCAGCCACCCTCCAGATTTGATTATAGCTGATAACAATCACAGAGGAGTTGCTTTGCCAACGACAGCAATGCCAGGAGCGGCCTAATTCAATAGTCTGAGGCCGGAGCGTTGTTTATCTATCTCAGGTACGGCCAGGGCCCACGCGGGAAGGAAGGGCGCTCTGGTCTACGAGACAGACGCTCTTTTTATTAAAGAACGGGACCAAAGGGCCCTGGCACCGCTGGGGACAGGGTTCAGACCCCGTCAGCACATTCCTGGCCGGCTGCTGGGGAAGGCGGGCTTCTCCCCAGGGACAGCCACTTTCTCCTCGGTTCTTGCTTTCACTTTTGGGGAGGGTGGTCCTCCGTGCTGCTGGTTCCCCGCACGACCTGCCCCCGCGGCGACCTCCGCAAAGACCAGCCAACCCACTCACGCTGTTGCCACGGGGGTCCCGGGAGCCGATAGGAACCTCGCTTGGCTTTTCCTGCCTCTCTCAGTGGGGAGACTCGGCCAAGGTCACAGAGCCAAGGTCACAGAGTCAGTGCGTGGAGAGTCAGGTTAAAGGCACGCACCAAGATGCTGAAACAGCGTGAACGGCACAGCTGATTCCCTACCTACGGACTCTCGTCTGCCGCCAAGTTCATTTGAAAATGTGACCCCTCTGCAAAGCCTTCCCTGCCCTTCTAGGCTGTGCCCGCCCACCCCTCGGCCCTGCCATCCCAGCCCCAGGTCATAAATGTCTCAACGGGAGCCCCTGGCTACTTCTCTTGGACGGGACTCTCCTTGCCCTGCCCTCCCTGTGGGCCGCGTTCTTGTTTGCTGGGGGTCCCAGTGACCACACCCTGTGAAGTCACAAGCAGCCGAGGCCAGCCCAGGTTGACCCCCCGTTGGACGAGACTCAGGTGAGCCCTTTGGGTTTTGCTGTGGCTTCAGGCTGGGACAGCTGCCCCCGCCACCTCTGCACGAGGCCTCATGGACGTTCCCCGCCAGAGTGCCCACCCTCCCAGGTTCGAATGGGATGCTGGAGGGCGGGGCAGGGGGCATTGAGGTCAAGACCACCCCCTGCTTCCACCCCGGGCTGCCACTTGGTGACTCCTGTAGATTCGCCCAGGTGGGCCAGGACCCAACAAGCTTGGGGGGGGGGGGGGGGCGGGGAGGGTAGGGAGAAGTACTAGCCTTTATTAAGTACCTGCTGTATACTCTTCACTCTATGCTCACGTCTATGGAGTGACACACCCTGTGTGGACGGGGGGACAGGCACACGCAGCTGCAGGAAAAGTGGTTGCTGGAAAGTAGTTTGTTGGTCTCGAAGATTTCTGCCTCCTTCAAGGGTCTAACATGCAAGCTTCAAAACACCTTAAAGGAGAATGTTGAAAATACCAGGGTCAAAACGTGATGAATATTATAGTAATTTCACCTCTTTTAATGATGTGTCAATGGAGTTTTAGAAGAGAAAACTGGGGGGAACATGTCTTTATTTTGGTACGTTCATATGCTGAGGGCAAACAGAATGAATAAAAACCTAGAGGTTTAGGGGCACCTGGGTGGCTCAGTTGGTTGGGCGTCTGACTTCAACTTGGGCTCAGGCCATGGTCTCACGGTTCGTGGATTCGAGCCCCGCGTCGGGCTCTGTGCTGACAGGTCAGAGCCCGGAGCCTGCTTCCGATTCTGCGTCTCCCTCTCTCTCTACCACTCGTACTCTCTCTCTCTTTCAAAAATAAATAGTAAAAATAATTTTTTTAACATAGAAGTTTATTCGTATGGTGAAAACACGAAATATGAATATGAATACAAAAATATGTAATTAAAAAAATTTTTTTTAATTAACGTTTATTTATTATTGAGAGACAGAGAGACGCAGAGCATGAGCAGGGGAGGGGCCAAGAGATGGAGAGACACAGAATCCGAAGCAGGCTCCAGGCTCCGAGCTGTCAGCACAGAGCCCGACGCGGGGCTCGAACTCACAAACCTCAAGATCATGACCTGAGCCGAAGTCGGACGCTTAACCGACGGAGTCATCCAGGTGCCCCCAAAAATATGTAATTTTTAACAGATAACTTGGTACCAGAAAATTAACCATGGAGCATATCCGCATGTGTTTTTGTACGTACTATCCACACATACCTATATGTGATGTTAAGAATGAAATTTACCAAGAGTTCTTCCGGAAGTCATGTTTCCAGGTATACAGATTTCTTTTTTTTTTTTTTTAATGTTTCAGACATTTTTTTTTAACATTTATTCATTTTTGAGAGTGAGAGAGACAGAGCATGAGCGGGGAAGGGGCAGAGAGAGAGAGAGAGAGAGACACGGAATCCAAAGCAGGATCGAGGCTCCGAGCCGTCAGCACAGACCCCAACGCGGGGCTCGAACTCCCAGACTGCGAGACCGTGACCCGAGACGAAGTCAGATGCTCAACCGACTGAGCCACCCAGGCGCCCCAGGGTGTAGAGATTTCTAGCACTCTTGGAACACATGCAGATGACCCAGCATAAATGAGAATGAAGCCACAAGTTAGTGAGAAAGGACACCCTAAAAATCCCCTTGGCTTAAGAAGCCTCAAGCTCCATCATACAGGTGCCTCAATGGGTAACCGTGGTTTGGGGGCCTGTTGTGCCCCACCCACTGCTGCCCCCCACAGTCAGGTCTTAGTCCCAAGAGGGGGATGTCAAGTGCTGGCCAGGGCAGAAAGGGGGGCAGGGAGCCAACAAAGGAAATGAAGGCCAGCTTAACAGAGCAGACTCCATGGAGGCAGGGAGGCCTAGCACAGCCTTCATTCGTCTGCTTGAGCTGCCGTAACAGATCCCACAGATGGGTGGCTTCAACAGCAGACGTTGATTTCCTCACCTTCTGGAGGCTGGACGTCCGAGGTCAAGGTGTTTGCAGAGTTGTTTCCTCCCGAGGCCTCGCTCCTTGGCTTGTAGACGGCCACCTTCTCCGTATATTTGTGTCTGGATCTCTTCTTGTAACGACACCAGTCAGACTGGATCAGGGCCACCCTACCAACCTCGCGCTAACTTAATCACCTCTTTAAAGTCTCCGAATATGGTCGCATTTTGAGGCGCTGGGGTAAGAGCTTTGGCATATAAATTTGGGGGTGCACGCAACTCAGCTCTTACTAATAGCCTTGGAGGACACATAAAGGGTTCCCGGACTCGGGGTCAGTTGCAGCTCAGCCGTGGTCCTGGGAAGCCCTGTGGTTTCAGTAGGCCACTTCACACCCTTGGGCCTCCACTTTCCCATCTGTGAGATGGCTGTAACGATCCCACCTTGCCTCGCCCACGGGACTGTGGGAGAATCCGAAAGGGGAAGGATGTGAAAGTGGTCTGTGAACCGTGAGGTGCCGTCGGTGTGCCAGGGGGCGATGGGGGGGGGGGGGCATCTACACAGGCATTCTCTGAATCGGGCAGAGTGGGGTTGAGAGCCGGCCGCCTCCCCACTTGCCACACAAGTGTCGCGGGCCGGGCCTGCGTTCTCTGATGCACGCGAAGGTTCTGGAAGGTTCTGAAGGGCTCGCGGAGGTCTTGCCGGGGGCACGGAGGAACGGGATGTCGCGATTCCACCTAGGAGAAAGGGCACCGCTTCCAAATCCCAAGTCCTTCTTGTCCACCCCATCTAGGCCTTTCTCTCGAGTCTGCACGGTTCTGCTTCCCTGGCTGCATCGGGAATTACCTCTCCTCTGGGCCAGAGACAAAAAAGAATGCGGACTTGTTTCCAGGATTATTAAATTACACACAGCGTATTCTTCCCGAGTGTGTCCCGTCTTAGTGGGGTTTAGAGCTGCGTTCGGGCCAGGCGGGCTCCGGTTACGTCTAATGAGGATAATGACCAGGAGGCTTAACCATAATTCTTCACTGATTCTCTTGTGCCTGGAGAACCTGTGTTGTTGGCCGACTCGGATGCGGGGGAGACCAACAGAAACTCCCTCTGCCTCCGCTCACGGAGCACTCACCTTGGTCGGCTCGGGGGCCAAGGCCTCCCGCCCGTCCTACTGAAGAGCAGCCCGGTGCTCTCAGGATGCGATTAAACACCAGCTTACACCCCTGGGGGGGGGGGGGGGTCCGGGGGGGATGAAAGTTACAGCAAGAAATAAAAACCCAAACAAAAAAAAAGAAAAACACAATGCAGCTAATTCCATCCTGTCAGCGGTGGATATTAAAGACGATTCTCTGGCAAGGCCAGCGATGTAGAAGCCACAATGGTACTACTGTTAAGGTTTAATTTAATTTTCGGAGAGGTAAGTGAAGCCCCAAGTGCCGGCTGGCAAGGAGGTGCTGGAAGCTTTTCCTCCCCGCAGGCAGTCTGGAGTTTTCCCCAGGCCCTGCTGCGTGGGTTCCCTGCCTCAGTGACGGGAAATGTCCAAACGACAGTAACCCGCCCCCCCCCCCACCTCCCCTGGGGGGGCTGCTCCTTCTCCAACGTCTGCTCGGTGCCTGGCCTTTTCCTAACACAGCCTGCAACCGTCACGCAAGCTGAGAGGTGGGTGTAATCCTCTCCCCTTCAGGGAAGAGGGAACCGGGGCTCAGAGAGGCGGTGTGAATGTGGCGAGGTGGCTCGGGCAACGGGTAACAGCTCGGGACTCAAGCCCGCGTCTTTGCAACTCCGCGACCTTCCTGCGTCTGCGGCCCCTGTTCTCTCCATGCTCTGTTGCCCTCCACGCATCAGGACCTGTGGACTCAGAGGTCTCTTTTGTGGCCCTGGCAGCTCTCCGTAACAGCCGGGACCGTCTCTCGGGAGGCCAGCGACAGGCCAAGCGCTCCGTTTTGGGCAACTCTCTCACCTACACCGTTCACGCCCCGGAGGGCTGTTCGCCTACGCTCGCCCCCTCCTCAGCACTCATCATGCCCATCTTCGGATCCAGAACGGGGCTCCGCGTGTCTCAGAGGTGACCTAGTGTTAACTATTGTTCCTTTGTGCCCATTTGACAGGAAGTGATGAGGCCCGCAGTCGGGCCCAGGTCTGATCCAATGTGCAAGCCTCCGCAAATCTGCCCCCCTTGCTCCTATGTACAGAGGCTCCTCCTACACAAGGGTCGCCTGTGGTTAACGGCGTGTAGAGCTGTCCCTCGAGGCCTCCTGGAAGTGCCTGCTGGCCCTGCTGCTGGGATGGGGATGTCAAATGGTCAGAGGAGACAAGTGGCCTGGGGAAAAATATTCTGTAACCTTGACTTTTGGGCGTTTCTCGAGCCTTGGGGCATCAGGCAGGAAACACAGGATCGCAGTCAGACAGGCCTGGATTCAGATCGCAGCTCAGTCGTAAACTTGCTGGGTGACCCCGCACATTTTTCTTACCCTTTTTGGGTCCTGTTTCTTCCTTTGCTACACATACTCCTGATGCGCACACACACGCGCGCGCGCACACGCACGCACACATCACCACCACCCTCACGCTGACACAAGGTGTGCAGAGCCACGGTGTGTAACTTCCACAATTTACTCTCTCGACAAGGACGCGGGCTTCTGAAAACAGGGCTCACGCACCGTCAGGTTTGTGGCTTACAAGGAACTTTCACGTTCATCGCAGGAGAAACGAGTCCTTCGTTTCCCGGAGGAGGAAGTTGAGGCTCGGAGAAGTGACCTCCCCACAGGCCCCCTGGCTAGAACGAGCTTCCCAAAGCACAAATCTGCTGCTGACGCTCTCCCGTTTCAAGGGCCACGGCCCTCGGAGTAAAGATAGAGCGCGTGTGCGCACGTACGTGGCTGTGCGTGTGTGCGCACGAGTGTGCGCCCGCGTGTGCTCGCGGTTACGCGCACACAGACATGGCCGCGCGCACGTATACGTGCCAATGTGGGTGTGCGCGCGTACGTACGTGAAGCGTGGTCCCCGCTCGCGCTCTCGCGTCTCCACGCTCACGCCTCCCACACCAGCCTAACTGAGCCACAGGGAGGCGCCCAACGACTCTGCTTCTTGGCCGCCTTCACGAGCGACCCCGCAGCCGGGAGCGTGGACCCCGGAACCAGACTGCCCGAGTTCAAATTCGATCCGTTACCCTTCTGAGGCCTCCATGGACTCATCTGTAAAATGGGCTTCATGGTACCTGGCCCACGAGGTTTAAACGTCGTGCCCGTAAAGTGTTTGGAATAGCGGATCACACACCGCCCGTGCTGCCTGCGTGTTGAACAAGGAACTGGGTTGGTGCCTCTTCTGTGTTGGAGCAGATCTCCCTGTCCTGAGGTGCCTATCCTCATGGACCGTTAGATGTGTCTTTCCGTCCCCGGCTGCCAGCACTCGGGGCCTGGGATGTCAGAACTTTCAGGAGGCTCCCTCCAGGGCCCGGCCAGGCTCAGCGGCCAGGACTGTCACTTTAAGGCAGCCCTCTAGGAATCTCTCCGGGGGGCCATAAAAATAATAGCCCTGCTAGTTAAGCCTGTGAAGAGAGAAACTTTGGGGCCCTTGGCTCTCCCATGAAATGATCCCCCCCCCCATGTAAAATTGTTTTTGATTTTTATTGTAAATTTCTCGGGCCTCCCATCCAAAAAGCAGGATCGCGCTCCCCGGACAGCTGCGCCCTGGAGGAATACGGGTTTGGAGAAGCCTGCGCGTCTGCTGCAGCTGCTTGTGTGGGGCTCCCAGGTGTCGTAGCTGCCCCCGACCTGGACAGCCTCGACAGCCACCTGACGGCCGAGCGCTCTGGCCGGAGGCGGCAGGGGAGAGGGCCCCGCCTGCCCTGGGAAGAGACCCAGCCCCACTCAGCTCCACGGTGGGCCTTCCGAGTTCAGAGCTACCCGGAGCACGTCTGGCTTTGCCTGGAAAGCGTCAGGTGGCCTTATAGGTGAGGCCCGGGAACCGAAGGCTCTCTGTGGAGGCCCGGTGGCAGTGCTGAGCGGGAGCCCGCCTGCACTGACCCCTGAGAGCCAATAGTTAAATTTCAGGGATTTTACGAGCAGTCCGTTTAACAGAGCCACCATTAAAAATCAAATCGTGTAGGGGCGCCTGGGTGGCTCAGTCGATGGAGCGTCCGACTTCGGCTCAGGTCATGATCTCACGGTCCGTGAGTTCAAGCCCCAAGCCGGGCTCTGGGCTGACAGCTCGGAGCCTGGAGCCCGCTTCGGATTCTGTGTCTCCCTCTTTCTCTGCCCCTCCACTGCTCATGCTATCTCTCTCTGTCTCTCCAAAAAAAAAAAAAAAAGTGTTAAAAGAAAAAAAAGAAAACCTCAACCAGCATTCCTGGGGGGGGGGGGGGGGGGAAGTACCCTCATTCTTAAGTTGCCACCATTGGTTGGTTACGGCTAGTGGAGATCGCCACAGTGAAAGCTTTCTTTGGGAGTCACCTGGTCGTATGGAATCTAGAGTAAAGAGTGTTGTAGATTATATTAACTTTTATTTTATTTTTTAGTGTTTATTTTTGAGAGAGAGAGAGCGCGAGTGAGGGACAGAGAGAGATGGGGACAGAGGATTCGAAGCGGGCTCAGTGTTGAGAGGAGCGAGCCCAGCATGGGGCTCGAACTCCCGCAACATGAGATCATGACCTGAACCGAAGTTGGACGCTCCACCGACCGAGCCACCCAGGCACTCCCATTGTATTTATTGTTAACCGTGTGTTACCCACACATCTTTGACATCAGTAAGCTTTAGGGTAAATATTTACTTTATCGTAAATATTTACCTGCCTAAGCTGCTTGGCTTTCCTCCTGGTCCCTTAAGATAAAAGGTGCAGGGAGTGTAGCAGGTGCTTTAAAAGCAAAGAGGTGAAGAAGATCAGCTGCCGTCCACTGAGGGCCCCCTAGACGCGAGCACCACGCCACGCATTCCCCATTCGACGCCTACGATCGGCGGAGGGAGGTGTCTTAGGCGGGGTTCCCTTGGAAGCAGACCCCGAAATGAGGGACAGAGCGTGTGTTGTTTCTCTGGGAGGTGATCCAGGAAGCACCTGTAGGCAAGCCTATCGAGGTCGGTGTTAGCAAGCCAGCTATCACGGAAGGAATCGGAACTGGCTCCCGCTAGGGGACCCTGGGAGCCAGGGAAGAACCTGCACCCAGGACTCTCCCGCACGAGAGGCGAGGCTGCTGGGGCATGGACCCATCAGCTTCTGAGTGTCGCCGGTTGAGTGCTACTCTGGGAGAGCGTTAATTCCTTATCTTTGCCTCCCATATTGCAACGTACTGCCCCCCCCTTTTTTTTTTTCTGTGACAACAGAGAGAACCTCACGTCTCTCTGAGAAGGGACCGGGAAAACAGCACAAATTGTCTTCAATGGAAAACTTAGAAGGCAAGGGACAGGTGAGGGAGGCTTTTACAGTCTTTCTAGGACTTGGTCTCTGCCTCTCAGACTCTGGGCTTTTGCCTCTGTTCTTCCTACGTTCTGAGAAGTTCTCCCTTCGTGGTGATGGCTGGCCCACCTCCAGCCTGACATCCTCCTGGCTGGAGTTGACTGAGAAAGAAAGGCCAGGGACGCCTGGCTGGCTCGGTCGGGAGAGCGTGCAGCTCCTGATCTCAAGGTCGTGAGTTCAAGCCCCACGTCGGGCTCTGCGCTGACAGTTCAGAGCCTGGAGCCTCCTGCCGATTCTGTGTCTCCCTCTGTCTCTGCCCCTCCCCTGCTCATGCTCTATCTCTTAAAAATAAATAAACATCAAAAAATTAAAAAAAAAAAAAAAGGGAAGCATGTGACCCTGAACCTACACTGAATTACCCTGCGTGTTTATTTACTTACCTTCATATCTGTCTCCCTTTATTAGATGATAAGGTGTATGAGGATGGGGAGGGGGCAGGGATTCTGTCTTTCTTCATTGCTCTTAAGTCTAGCACCTGAAGCGAAGTCTGGCATATAGTAGATGCTCAATAAATATTGGCTGCATGTGTTGACTAATGAAGAGTATTAGTTAACACACTAATGGAAAGGAGCGTGGCTGTAAGGGATGGGGGGCACCGTGTAGTCCTCCGCACAATTGTATCGCCCACCCCCACAATGACATCACTGTGGTATCTGGGCAACAAATAAGGAGAAACGATGAACACCAAAGGCAAGGCAGGCACCTGAATAAAGCCAGAACATAGCCTATGACCTCGGGGACCAGGAAGGTGTAGAAAATGCTCCAAGTGGGCCGGAAATACTGATAACCATGGACCAGCCCTCTCTGTATCCACCTCTTTAATCCCCCTCGTGGCTCTATTGAGGCACGGACTGTTATCGTCATCCCCATTTTATGGATGACAAAACAGAGGTGCAGGGTTTAAAAGCCATGCCCAGAGCCACGCTGGGGGAGTTGCTCCCAGACACGTGCTTCTCAAACTGCCACGTCGGTGCCGTGGCTAAGACAGACACGCCTCTAAGCCTCCTGGAACTTAGAGTCTATGGCAGGACTTTTCAGATTTTATTTTATTTTATTTTTTAATGTTTTATTTATTTTTGAGACAGAGAAACAGAGTGTGAACGGGGGAGGGGGAGAGGGAGAGAGGGAGACACAGAATCCGAAGCAGGCTCCAGGCTCCGAGCTGTCAGCACGGAGCCCGACGTGGGGCTCGAACTCACAAACCACGAGATCATGACCCGAGCCAAAGCCGGACGCTCAACCGACTGAGCCACCCAGGCGCCCCTAGATTTTAAATGCACACGCGGGATCTTGGTACGATACACATTCTGGCTCAGGAGGTCTGAGGTGAGGCCTGAGATCCTGCATATCTGACAAGCCCCCAGACCGTGTGGCCGCCTGCGTTCCCTCCGCTGGCAAGGATGGTGGGCTACCTCCCGAGAAGAGGACCTCGTGGAGAGTCACAGATGGCCTGGGCCAGAAGGGGGCTGTGAAGGTGAGCAGAAAGGAGCAAGTCCAAGCAGACTATCTCCTAGACAGGAAGCAACCCGCTGTGTTACACTTTGGTATTCAACCGCCCACCCAAGGGACGCGTAGTGTCTGGCCCAGCCTGACCACCTCTTCATACCTCCCCTGTGCCATCACAGAGCCTGGTCCCAGCAGCCTCTTGTGATAAGCCTCTCCCCCTTCTGACGAGCCTCCCCACCCTTGGAGTGACACCCCTTTCCGGGATCCCTTTTCCAGAATCCCTTTTCTGGCTTCTCAGGGCTGCCGAGCCCAAGGAGGAGGCCCATCGACCCCACCTGGGTCCTGGCCCCCACCACAACCTCCATGATGAAACTGACTTGGGGTGTGGTAGAATGCCAGCAAAGCCCCCTGCCCCAGGCCCATGGCCGGGCCGGCAGAGGCCTCAGTCTCCCCCCTTGTAAAATGGGGGGTGGCCCTTCCAGCCCCAAGCCCTGGTGCCTGACTGGCAGACACACTGAGAAGAAATCTCAGATTTCAGGCACTCTCTCTCCCAAGAGGAACCGACAGGATTTCTCTGCTTTCCCAGAGCCCAGCAGTGCCTTTGATGTGGCTGGAGGGCCAGTTTGGATCCTGGGTGTCCTCTCTCGTGGCTGAAATGGGAGGTATCTTGCTGGGAGACCCTGGGGCTGGGCTGTGGCTCTGGGTTCCAGTCAGGGAAGGAGGTTCTCACCAATGGCCTGGCCTCGCTCCCCTCTCCCTCACCTCTACGACTCCTCACTCGGCTGGGGGGTGGGGGGGTGGGCGGGTGGGCATGAGGGTAAGTGATGGGCAAAAGGGGAAAGAAGGAAGCACCCAGTAGAGTTTAACTCTGTGTCTGCCAAATGGATGAATTAATGAATGGATTTGGGTTCATTCAAAAATTCCAGAAGCAAACTCCCCTGGGAAATGGGCTGTGATGGGCCGTGTCCTCTTGCTAGATCTCCACGGTCTGGTACGTAGTTATTACATACATATTTGCTGAGGTTATGAATGAAGAGAACTGAACAGTTGGGGGGAAAGAATAGCTCCCAACTAAAATGAAGGAGTCAGTTACTCCAACTTCTCAAGAACAGAAGAGGAGTCAGAATCAACCAGTCACTAGCATGCAGAGACAGGGTTTGGGTCAGCCCTGAGTTCAAGGTGAGTCCCACTGTGAGGTGTTGGCTAATGGAGTTAGTGCCCACTCAGGTGGCAGTACTAAATCTAAAACATTTAAAAGGAAAGAGGTGGTTTTTTCTCACTCAGCTCCGTTTCACCACTTTTGGAGATGTGTCCTGTATCCTGAGCCCTGCCATTTACGAGAATCACTGGCAGATTGGAAAAGTCCAGAGGAAAGAGGCCTGGGGACCGGAGATAGTCCCGTGTGAGGGCAGTTGAAAGAACTCCTGGGGATGATTTATTTTGAGAAGAGAAAACTCAGAGTACCTAAAAATAATATCTTGCAATAGTCAAAACGTAGTGCTGGGAAACTGAATATTCTTTGTGTAACCAAAAGGTGGTGGAAGTGTTACAGAGACTCATCGTTAGAGTCAATCTTTAATGACAAGAATCAGTGAAGTCGAGGAAACAACCATAGCAACAGAAAAAAAAAACTAATGAAACAAAAGACTGTTTCTTCAAAAAGTTCAATTACGATAGGTAACTCAATACAAATAATCAAATGCAGATTAAAACTGAGGCAAACACCTACTGACACGAGAAAAATGCCAACAGAATTTTTAAGTATTAGGAAAAGCCGAAAGGTAACACATTTTAAAACCAAGACAAATCTTCGGAAGAATAAAAGAGCAAACATTTACTCAGGAAGAAGTAATTGATCTTGAATCGAGCACTATACATTTTAAAGTTACTGAAATAGGAATCTAGGTCTCTTTGTTACAAAAAGGTCGAGGCCCAGATGGTTTTACAAGTGAATTCTATCAAGCTTTCAAGAGAGAGAAAAACTCTCATCTTATACAAGTTATTTCAAAAGAAGGAGAAGAACAAAAGAAACCATTTAATTAGTTTTATCAGATTATCAGTGTAATCTTGATCCCTAAATTAGACGAGAGCAGTCCAAGGAAAGAAAGGTATAGACACATAAAACAAACGACCCAGAATCAATAAATTATTGGAACCAATAAGAAAGCTTGGCAAGGTTACTGAATGCAAAAGAACTTAAGAAAAAAATCAGTAAATTTTTCTATGTGAACAATAAGCAGAAAACATAATAGCAATAAAAAATTTATCCTATACAAGAACAAGAAAGCCATGAAGTGTCTTGAAAGTAACCTAAAAAGAAAGCACATGACCTCTGTGGAAAAAAAAAATTGTTAAAAGATTTAAACCCCCCCCCCCCCAAGCAGCTATTTCATGCTTTTGATGGGGTCACATAATATCTAAAAGATGTCAAACTTCTCCAAATTAATCCATAAATCCAACTCAGTCTCAATCTCAATTCCAGTTGGGCTTTTTTGAAGGATTCAGTGAACTCATTTTGTAGAATAAAGGTCTGTGAATAGCAAAATCAATCAACTGAGAAAAAAAGGAGCAAAGAGAGATATCCCATTCCATCACATATTGACATACTGCAAAGCCACTGTCGCATGAACAAAGTTGGAATGCTGCACCAAAGAAGCAAAGAGGGGGCTTAAACAGAGACGCATGTGTCTGTGGGAACTTCATAAACACTAAAGGGGGCACCGTATTTCAGTGGGGAAAGGAAGGATTATTTAGGTGTTGGGGAAACTGGGTCATTACAGGGAGAAGGAAAAAATTAGATGCCTAACTAGTGGTACAGCAAGGTCCAACTGCAGATGCATCGAAGACCTAAATGTGGAAGAAAAACATAAACATAATGAAGTTATAGGAGATTATCTTGTGGCCATGGAAGGACTTCCTATGCAAGACCTCCAGAGTACAAGCTATGGTTTGAATGAACTGTGGGGAAAGGTGGACTCTGAGTATGTCACATTGAGGATTTCTGTTCAATGAAGGACAACCCGGACAAAGGTGACAAATGACACAAGGCAGAAATGCACAACATTTAAAATTAATTAGGGACCGATAGCCTAGGATATATATGATCAGCTGTAAATCTACAAACACCAACACTACCACCACCAACAATAACAACTGGGAATCCCAATCAAAAAATAGTCAAAGAACATAAAGTAGGAGTTCATAATAAAGAAGCTGCAAATTCTTTCTTATAAAAGTTTTTTCATGTTTATCCATATTTTGAGACAGAGAGAGTGAGAATGGGGGAGGGGCAGAGAGAGAGGGAGAGAGAGAGAACTCCAAGCAGGCTCCAGGCTCCGACCTGTCAGCACAGAACCCGATGAGGGGCTCGAACCCACAAACCATGAGATTATGACCTGAGCCGAAGTCTGACACTTAACCGACTGAGCCACCCAGGCCCCCCGAGAAGCCCCAAATTCTAACAAGCATACGAAGAAATGCTCTGAATAGTAACTAAAGGATTGCAAATTAAATCAACAATGTGGTATCACTTTACATCTATCAGATTAGCATGGATTAGAACGGAGGATATAGGGAGGCCGGTGGAATGTCACCCTGGAAGGTCATCAGACAGGACTCAATCAAATTAATTGTGTGCATCTCCTATGACCAAGCAGTGCAACTCCCCAGTGTCTGGTCCGGAGAAATTCTCACACAAATCCAGAAGAAGATATTTATGGGAATGTTCATCACATCACTGATTAGGTCTAGGGACACCGCACGTGACTCATACGCCAATCACTGGGGGTGTGGGGGGGTGGGGGATGAATAATTAAGACATGCTAGATGCATACACTATGGAAAACCATGAGCCATTAGAGATAGACACGTAGCAACATGGACGGAACATAAATACATTTAATTGAATGAAAAAAAAGAACGAGCATGATCTCCAAGTACAATCGTATGTACATGCGGTAAAATTACACACACATAAAGTAATAGAACGTGTTTTACAACAATGGCGGCCGTGAGCTTGGGGAATGGGAAGAAAAAAGATCACATTGACCCATCCGTCAATCCATCAAGATGGGAAACTAACGTGGACCAGCAGTGCCTTTAGCCGTGAACTGAGGGGTGTGGTAACTCAGCCCTCTGAACTTGAGGTCCCACAACAATCGAAAACGGGGCCTGCAAATCTCAAGGTGGGCATCCTTGGGCAGGATGGTCCACCTGGCTGGGACGGCAGTACCACATGGCAGGGCTGTTGCAAGGCTCAAAGGGAGTCCCCGTAGAAGACTCAGTCCGTGGCCTGGCACATAGTAGGTGCTTCTTCGGTGGAGATGAGCTATAAAGTACCATGGTGGCCGAGCATCTGCAGCCAAGCAGCTGGCTCTGAGGCTTAGTTACTGTGTGGCGTTGGGATGTTACGTAACCCCTCTGTGCCTGGGCAATATCATCAGTTACATGGGAATAAGAAAAGCCCTACCTCGTGAGGGTTCGCCGAGTTAATATATGTGACATGCTCAGAATAGCACCTGCCACATACTCAATCCTCAATGGGTGTTTGCTTTTATTTTCATTATTCAACATTATGAAAAGAAGAACTGTGTCTTCATCGGGTTTCTGCCAAGATCGAGAATCTATACTTTCACAAATCTATGAAAGGCCTGAAATATGCTCAGCAGATCGATCAGCGTGACTCAGCCGGAGACGGTGAATTACTGGGTAAATGTTCTCTCGTGTGTGTCATTCCAGAGACCCGAGTGAGATGGTCAGTGCTTCTGAAAGAGGCCTCGGCTGTGTGGCCGGAGGCAAGGAGCCGGGGCGACATGGGGTGGGGCGCCAGGTGCCGCCCTGACCCGGCAGGTGTGTGCACCTGACCCCGGACCAGCCCCAACCCCCCTCTTCCACTGGACGGGACACAACCTCGGGGTCTCCATCGCAGGCCCTGGAGAAAGGCGTCGTCCCCCATTGCTGGGGGCATCCAGAGTGTCTCACTGTCATATGGGAATGATTTAGGACTCTGGATTGCAGGGTTCTTAGGGCAGGAGCAGGCTAAGATTTCCATAAACACGAGCACCGAGCCATTTATGGGTTTTGCTAGAAATTTTATTGGCGTTCGGTCGTGTTGGCATTGTGTATGCCTTCAAATGTAAATTAGATTACTGGCAGTGGATTCAATTTAGCGGTAAAAACGTAAAGGGAGTGGAATTGGGCTGAGGATTAAACAAAGCAATGACTGTTCTTGGGTCGGCAAACGGTGAAATCAGCAGGCGCGCGCGCACCGAGAGGGGGTGATGGGGGGGGGGGGACTAGGAAGACGCGCTTTGGCCCCACCCACTGCAGGGAGAGATGATGACCTTTGCCCGCGTGGCCCCCCTGCATTTTCTGTCCTGGAAGGTTCCAGGCTCAGTCGTCCCCCAAAACGTGAACAGCACCCTGCACAGACTTTCGAGGAAATACCAGTAATCGCAAATATGGGAAGACGTCTGCAGATTGGGGGGTTGGGGAGGGCTGAGCAAATGGCCCCACTAGTAGCTGACGCGTCCTGGGCACTGAGCGTGCGCCGTGCGAGGTGCAAATAATAGATCTGTTTTACAGATGGGGAGACAGACCGAGACGGTCTGGGGGGAGTGATTTGCCCCAGACCACCCAGCTGGTAAGTGCCATGGCTGGGACTCGAACCTGGAGCTCGTGCATCTAACCACTACAGTTCAATCCTCACAGGAAAGAGCCAGCGTCCTTTTCTGTGCGTGTGTGTGCGCGCACGTGTGCGCGGGGACGATGGTACCGGATTGGGGTGTCCTGGTGGGGAGCAGAGCTGTGGGGGTCTTTGCTGCAGGCAGCTGGCCCCGATGCCAGGCCCGCAAAGAAGGTCGGGGGGGGGGGCATTATGGTAGAGTCATGGCGTCTGACCCTGAGAGGGGGGCTGTGGGTCCTGGATGAGCCACACACTGGCCTTGTGACCTCAGGTAGGCCAGCTCAGCAATCTGGGGCTGTGAGAAAGTTGGGGGACGGGAATGAGGGATTGGATAAGACGCGGGGATTCTGTAACAGAATCGGGGCTTCCTCCCTCTGGGGTCCCCTCTCATCAGCAGGGACACGCTGCGGTCTATGTTTGGTTCCTCTGTGCTGTTTCCAAGGTGACGAGTGCGGGAATATACGGAGCTCAGGGCGTGAGGCACGAGTAGGCACCGGGGCTCCACTCCGCCAGCATTTTCCCAGGGTCTCGAGTAAATGGCATGAGGGCCCAGCATGTGCTGTTTCTCAGATCAGGGCCACCCCGTCGCCGGCCACTCAACCCAGACCAGGAAGCCGCCTGCCCCGCTCCCTGTCCCAGCTCCACCGCCTGAGTTCGGTGCAACCACCCCTCTCTCCCCGGGGGTCCCTCCCCGAGCAACTTGGCCGGAACCTACCCTCCGGCTCAGCTGGCTTCCTGGACAAGCACCCGACAGGACCGGGCTGGTGGAAATGCACGTGCGAGTCCCAGGAGCGAGGCCGGAAGGGCCAGCTGTGGCCAGGTCACTGTCCCCTCACCTAATAACAGGTGAGGGGCTTGGCTTTCTTTCGGCGGGGGGTGGGGGGAGCGGTTCCAGACACAGTGGGTAAGAAAGGGGTGGAATTTTGCATCGGCTTCACTTTCAACTCAATTCAGGGAATGTTGATTGAGCACCTACCATGGGCTGAGCACAGTACCAGGTTCTGGGCATAGGGCTGCCATCCTCGCAGGGCGTGAAATCTAGATGGAGCAGTCAGGGAAGTCTTCTCTGAGGTGGTGATGTTGGAAGCGCGCCCTGAGTGACGAGAAGGCACCTGTTTATCTTTGTGTATCTGTGTGTGCGTATAGTCTCTCGGTCACGGTGCTAAACGCTTACCTTCATAAGGGCCCTGCAAGGTGGTGTTATCCCCGCTGCACTGAGGATCAGGGTGGGACAGTGAAATACCCAAGAGCACACAGGACTGCAAAGCCTCAGCCCGGGGAAGCCTGGGGGCACCCCAGGAGTTACCTGCCCTAGAGACTGTGGGCTTCCCGAAGGCAGAGTCTGGGTCACCACCCCCTCCCCCGTGCTGAACAAATGGCAGGTGTGGTCATCAGGGTTGTGGCACAGCCTAAGCCGAAAGAGAACCAGTATGGGGCCACTTACGGATCCATGAAGTTTCTAAAGATGTGGCCTGGAGGTGCAGGGCCCTGAGCCCAAGCTCCATCCAATGATGGGCCTCAGACAGGCTCACGGGAGCTGCGTGTGCAGGCAGACATCCTGGCCAGAACCTTCGAGTCACCTGTCTCGCGTGGCCTTCCATCCCAGCGGGGAAGGTGATGGCCTCATTTATGAAATATTTGTGTCCGAACAGCTGGTTGGTCTGCAGGAGACCCAGCTGGGTTTGGGTCCGGGCTCTAACACAGAAGGTCGCATGCCCTGGCTCTGTCCGAGATGGTCACATGACCCGGTTCCATCACAGATGGTCACATGACATGGGTTGAGCCATTTTCCCGCTGGGCACCTAAACTAATTTCCTTGGGCACAGAGGCTTACGTGTCCAGGCCTCTCTGAGTGACACCCGAGAAGAAGCAAACAGGGAAATGGAAGGAAACAGAAGTGTCCGAACCCCAGCTGCATAATTTCCAGGGCTCGGGGGGAACAAAAATGCAGCCCTCTTACTCAGAATTTCAAGAGAGTGGAGCAGTGCACTGAGCCAAGGGTGGGGTCTTTCTGAGTGTGGCTGCGTGTGTTGCCCGTGACTCTGGCTCTGCCCAAGGAGACTGTCCTCAGAGAGGTCCCTGGATGCCCCCCCTCCCCCTCAGCGGCAGGCAGTGACCTGATGATGTCCAGCTCGGTCAGGCTGAGTCATTCCAAAACCCAGGATTCGAAGGACAGGAGGTGGGTTTAGCTCTGAGATGTTTGGAGAACAAAACTCTTTACTGGTTAAAGAAAAAATAACATGGGGCATCTGGGTGGCTCAGTCGGTTAAGCGGCCGACTTCCGCTCAGGTCGTGATCTCAGGGTCCGTGAGTTCGAGCCCCGCGTCAGGCTCTGTGCTGACAGCTCAGAGCCTGGAGCCTGTTTCGGATTCTGTGTCTCCCTCTCTCTGACTCTCCCCTGTTCATGCTCTGTCTCTCTCTGTCTCAAAAATAAACGTTAAAAAAATTAAAAAAAAAAAGAAAGAAAGAAAAAATAACGTAAAGATGAACCTCCTTAGGCATTTTCTTCAAGGCTCACTTGTGGCTGAAGACAAAACCCTGCCCCGAATCCATCTGAATGTGATGCGGGCGGCTGGGGCTCGGGTCCCCTGACTCTTCCTGGCCCGTGATCTGGGCTGACCCACTTCCCTCCCCGAGCCTCAGTTTTCTCCTGTGCCACTGGAGGTGGGGGCAGGGGTCGCCGGCAGCAGGCCAGGTCGTCCTCTCCCACCCCTAAGAACCAGCCCTCTCTCCAAGTCTGTCCCAGGCAGGTGTGATTATCAATACACCAAATCATGTGAAATTCTCATTAAATTCATGAAAACTTTTGTGGGTTTTCCTCCCCCCCCAGCCAGTGCCCCAGGTGGGAGTTCATGACATTTGCAAGATTCGAAGTGCATCAAAGTGATCCTGAACGTGAGTGTGGGAAGCCATCAGCCTGGGATCAACCGAACGAATTCAGGTTTCTGCACAATGTACCGCCACGCCGAGCGGCTGTAGGCGATATCGGACAGCTAATGACATCGAAGGATGCTAAGGAAATGTGGGTGCACGAATAAATAAACTAGGTGTAAAGGGCCTGTCTTGGGAAGAAAACGTTTAGACGATATTTATAAGTTTCCGTTAAACGTAGCAATAAACGATAAGCCCCAAATATGCAGTTGGGCTCTTTCCGGGTGGCGGGATTTTGTGCTTTTCATTTGTTTCTCCTTTTTCTCATCCTACATGCTGTCTTCATCTTTCGCCACAAACATGTATTACTTGTGTGATGAGTAAACGTGAGGAGATGATTTTGTCTGAGGGGTTGAGGGCTGTGAGATCCTGCACCTCAGCTTTGACGTGTGGCTGTTCTGTCTTCTGACCTGCTTTCAGGGTAGACTGAGGGGGGCTGGGGGAGCTCTCCGTGGCGGGGGGGGGGGGCGGTGGTCTGTTAAATCGCTTGATCTCTTTTATGGGGTTCTTGTACACACCTCGGCTTGTCTCGATGGCCCCCTTGGCAGTTGGGGGGTGGCACCTGCCGCCCCAGACGTTCAGGCTGGCCTCGCAAGCCTCCCGGCTGGACACGCTCCAGCCACCGGCCCCCAGGCCCCAGGCTCCGGGGCGGCTCCGGGTCGGGGACAGCCTGGCCTCCCCACCGGGCGCTCCACCTGAAAGAGATTAGCTGGGACCACCGGAAGCCTGCAACCCTAATCGCAGGGATTTCGTTTCTTGTTTCCTCGGACGAGTTTCTCCAGGTGTTTCAAGTGATTAGCCAGGACCCATGCCGCCGGTCACTGTGCCACCATTGTGTCCCCGGCGCTGGTTCCCTGCCACGTGGCCTTTGGGACGACCCCAAATAAAAATGGCAAGAACAGACTGCCAAGCGGCTGGACGGTTTATGGGAAGGGTGTGGGACAACAGGGAACACACCCAGAGGGCTTTACTGCTCCACCTCGGGCCCCAGCAATGGGGGCTCCCTGGCTCCCAGGTGCCTTCCTGGTCCCCTTTATGGGGGGGGGGGGAGGGTGCTGACACCTCCGTGGTGCAGGCCTGGCTCTGGGAGGCTCTTTCCTTTTGGAGAGGCTGGTTTCGCTTTCCTGCCGGGATGGCCTCAGCAAATCCCCCTGATTGCCACTGAGCGGGGAATGAGATGGTCTGCTGCACAGACAGCTGGCCTCCAATCCAGCAGATAAAGAGTGATACCTTCCCCCAGAATCTTGGGTTTCTCGTGCTGCCTCTTCCCTTGGTGTGGATTACGCTGTGTTCTCATAACCGTGCCCCCCAGGACTCCTCCCCCCGCCCCCCAACACCACCAAAGGCTTTTTTTTCTGAGCCGTGGAAGAGACCCAGAAAACCTCAGACAGAAAAGGTCCAGCCCAGGTCGCCTCTGCCCTGGCGTTTCTCTAACCTCGTAGCAGCAACGCAGTTTTAAGAAGCGGGAAGTACAGAATGGGAGGAAGGATTCCGGGCAAAAGGCGGGGAGGAGACCTTTGGAGCCATCCCTTGGCTTTCAACCCACCCCCACCTCCTTTTCTTGCCAGGGCTGGTCGGAAGCTTGGGAAGGATCCACAGATCCTGGGGTCCTCAGACCTGCTCATGAGCAGGCTTCAGGGGGGCAGGGGGGCTGAGCAGGGCTCAGACCGCGTGAAGAAAGAATCTTTCTCGGCCAGTGTTCACGGCTTCCCTCAGATTCTCAAAGGCCCGAGACTCCATTAGAGTTCAGAATCCCTGGCCTAGTCCAACCCCATCTTATATAGGGGGAAACTGAGGCGGGAGGGAGGTCAATTCTCCCATGGCGACTAAGTGACAGAGCCAGGGTGCCCGGGACCCTACAACCTGAAGTCCAATTAGGACATCACGGGAGGGGGGCGGGGTTTGACGCTAAACTGGAGCCCGTGCCCTGCTTAATAATCATAAAAAACAAGGGCATCCGAATGCTGCGCTTCAGGCCCGGCTGGGGGCCTTTTGCAAGGAATACTCCCTTAATTCCCAGAACGGCCCTGTGAGGTAGTTTGTTATCAGAGCCATTTTACAGACGAGAAAACTGAGGCATAGAGGAACTACGGAGGAACGTTTTAGCAGAGCTAACAAGATAGAGAGGTGGGATTCGGAGCCAGTCTAGCTGCAGACGCTACGCTTATTTATTTATTTATTTATTTATTGCAAGGGAGGGGCAGAGAGAGAGAGAGAGAGAGGGAATATGTCAGGCAGACTCTACACTGTCAGTGAAGGGCTCGAACCCACGAATCGTGAGATCGTGAGCTGAGCCCAAACCAAGAGCCGGATGCCCAACCAACCGCGCCACCCAGGCGCCCCCACACTCTGCCCTTCTAACCACATGGCATCGTGGATGCGCGAGTGGGACAGGGGTGCAGGCGTGTGCTCCAGACATTCCAAGTCGGGTTTCTGCTATTTACTTTGGGACACCCTCCCCATCTCTGAGACTCCGCTTCCTCATCTTTTCTACCTCTCAAGTTTGTTGGAAGTTGAAAATAAAATCGAGAAAACCCCTCGCCTGGTGCCTGGCGTGTGAAAGACCCTTAGAAATGGATCCTTGAGTTGAATGAAAATCAAAGCAAAGTGCTGCCAGGGGCGCCTGGGTGGCTCAGTCCGTGAAGCGTCCGACTTTGGCTCAGGTCATGGGTGGGTTCGAGCGGTTTGTGGGTTCGAGCCCCGTGTCGGCCTCTGTGCTGACAGCTCGGAGCTCAGAGCCTGGAGCCTGCTTCGGATTCTGTGTCTCCCTCTCTCTCTGCCCCTCCCCTGCCCACGCTCTGTGTCTCTTTCTCTCAAAAATAAATAAAACTTGGGGTACCTGGGTGGCTTAGTTGGTTGAGCGTCCGACTTTGGCTTAGCTCACGATCTCGCGCTTCGTGGGTTCGAGCCCCACGTCGGGCTCCGTGCTGACAGCTCGGAGCCTGGAGCCTGCTTCGGATTCTGTGTCTCCCTCTCTTCTGTGTCCCTCCCCCACTTGTGCTGTCTCTCTCTCTCTCAAATATAAATAAACATTTAAAAAAAATTACTTAAAAAACCGGAGCGCTGCCAGCCTTTCCAAAGCTGGAGACGTGCCCAGGACGAGGTAGGGTGGGCACCCAGGAGGACAGAAAGGGACAGGGGCCGTTGGACGGTAGGGGTTGGCTTCTTCCCATCCCTGGGGTCTCCTGGAGGGTTTGGGGCACAGAAGCTGTAGGATTTGATTGTGCCTCAGCACGGGCACCTTCTGAGGGACCAGCTTGGCAGAGTCAGTCCCACCAAAAGCTGACTGGGCTTTTTAGCTCCTCCTTGGGGCTGTCGCTCAAGCAGGAGTCTCTGCTCTGGCATCTCAGCAGCCCTTTGCTGCACCTTGAGCAGGAGTGGCGCCTGGTCACCGAGGGGGAAGAGCCCCCTCCTGTGGGCGGTGTCCCCGTCCCCTTGGCCGGCCTCCTTCTTGCCGACCCGCGGGTTCCAGCTCCTGAGCGTTCCTCGTTCCTCAAATCGGCCTGGGCACAGACAGCAACAAGCACCGTGCCTGTCCCTTCGTTACACCGTACCTGTCCCCCCGCGCATCATACCTGTCCCCCAGCACACCTGTCCCCAGGGCCTGTACCTCCCTTTGAGGAGCTCGAAATAATTCTAGTCCTTGAGAGGAATGTGTCGCTGCCCCCATTCAGAGGTGAGGGGATGAGGCGCTGAGACGACGAGCTTCGTGGCTGGGAAGTGGGGGGCAGGGCCCAGTCCGCGTCTTCTGCAGCACAACGCTCGTCCTTTCCTCCACGGTGTCCCCTCGACGTCACCCAGAAAGCATCAGCACACACAGCGTCATTGTGCTCTGCCACAGGAGGGGTGCACGCGACTCCTCGGAGCTGACCTGTGCAGATCGAGGGCTCGGGTCCCCCTAAAACGTGCCCCCACGTTGAAACCTAATCTCCAACGCGCGGGTGGTGGGAGCAGAGGCCTCTGGGAGGTGATGGCGTCATGAAGGGGAACCCTCACGAGTAGGATTCGTGCCCTCATAAAAGAGACGCCTAATTAGTGCCCTCACCCCCTTTCGTCTTCCGTCGGGTGGGGACACAGAGAGAACACGGCCCTCCCCAGACTCGGAATCTGCAGGCGCCTCCATCGTGGACTCCCAGGTCCAGAACTGGGAGAAATACATTTCCGTGGCCGATAAGCCCCCCGTCCCGTGGTAGAATGTTGTAGCCGCAGGAGCAGACCCCCTGCTGACCACCGGAGCAAACCCCTGATGGTGGGGGTGGGGGCGGGGGCGGGGGGGGGGTGCGGAGCTTGGAAGGACAAAGTGCAGAATGCACTCGTGATGCCATCAGGGATGCGAGCGGTTGCAAAACAGGGCTGGGTCTTAGCAACACGCTAGGAAGTTTCCAAAGGTGCCGGAAATAACATTAAGTAAATAACCACCACAAAACATGGCCCCGGATTGCATACAGTTGAGTGCAAATTGAATACAGTTAAATGCACGCAAAATAAAGACAATTTTATGAGAATTCGTATAGATACAATAAAACTATATAAAAAAGAAAACAAGGTGACGTGGAATAGAAGCCCAGAGGCGCTACGGTGGGAAGGACCATAGCGTCCAACGGCGATCATCGTTAAGGACATGACTAAGAAGTCATGTTTTGAGAGACGACTGACAGGGGCTTATGATGCCATTAAAAATAGCGAATTGAACCAATTAAATGAAAGTGTGCCATGCCTGGACTCATGACGGCAGGTGTATTGTGACTTTTTGATGGAGAGTAGAGGAGGCAGGGGAGGGGGGCGGGAAGCAGACCTTGTGCCTCGACTGGGGCTCTGCAGGTGGAGGGATGGGATTGTTCTGACTGAGGCCAGGGAGGGGGTGGGGAAAGGGAGCTAGTGGGGCTCCTTCCCAGGGACAAGGGTGGAAGGGACAAGGGTGGAAGGGGACTGGTGGTTCTGGCCTGAAAGGACAACGACCCCAAATCAGTCCAGCCCAGTAGTCCTGACAACAGGCAAGGTTCTGAGGAAGCAGGGAGTTCTCTGGAGCTTTGAGGAGTCCTCTGTGGTCTGGGCCCCTCGTGAGTAGTGACACCTCTGGGTTGACTGGGCCTGTACCGTCTCCCCGCCTTGTTACAGTGCTCACATTGGGGACCAGGAGGTCATATTTGTGCCGTGGTGAAGTCTCAACCTTTTGGGGGACGGCCCCATAGCATGCCCTGGAGAAAGTTCTCGGCCCAGCCAACCCAAAGCTCCTTCCCAACTATGAGTGTAATCTCCTTTTTACTGTCCCAAAATAAAAATTCCTAGACCCGATATAGGAACGACACATATAATTTTATGACTCAGTATGATGCCCTTAATGTTAGATGAAGACCAGACAAAAAGAAAGTGGTTTAAATAAGTGTATGCATCTCAGCAGGTAGGTGCATGGGCCTGTCTCTGCTGGAGGACACGGCGGAACAGGGCGGGCCTGGCACCTTCTGGGCATGTCGGTGCGAAGTGGGAGCCGCCCCGGCGGACAGACACACAGACACAGGGCTGCTGGGCTGCAGACTCACAGAGAAAAAGCCTTATTGCCCGGGGGGGGGGGGGGGGGCCTTTTCTGAACGTGGGAAGCTTCTTAATCAAGTTCCATTGATTTATACGATAGTTTCATTCCAGAGAAATTCGGTGCATATTATGACTTGCCTGTAAGACTAAGTATGTTACTGCACAGAAATCTGAGAAGCCCCTTTTTTTGGCGGGGGGAGGGGGAGGCTGGGTGCCCCTCTGTGAGAGCCCACGGACCAGAGTACCGCACGCAGGCCGGGATGTGGAGGCAGCCGGCCCCCGAGGTTCTGGTCCAGGTTTGAGTCCCAGCTTGGCAAGAACAGCCAGGATCTTGGTGCATGAACGAGGTCCCTTGAAGACTCTTGGACATCCCAGGGAAAGAGGCTCCGAGGACGGGGCTCAGATATCTATTGTTGAGGTACAAACCATCCCCAAACTCAGTGGTCTGAACGGCACTAGCTGATCATTAACTCTGCTCAGCCGGGTGGTTCTTCCGCTCCGCGTCGCCCCTGCTGAGACTGGAAGGTCTGAGATGTCATCACTACGCCTGAGTCCATTGCCTCAGCTGGGTGGCTGGAGCCCCTGGGAGCTGGCAGGGCCTCTCCGTCCACATGACCGGCGTGGGCTTCCTCACAGAATGGCCGGCTCAAAGGAACATCACGTGATGACTGCGTCCAAAGGGGGGAGGAAACAGCCAGTCCTCTTTCAGGCTGGTCCCGGAACAGGAACACAAGAGCCCTGCCTCTTCTGTTGGCCAAAGCAGGTGGGAGGGAGGCAGATGCAAGGAGCAGCCTGTGTGTGGAATTGGCGGTGGTCATCTTTAGAGACAACCACAGGGACCCTGCGTTCCTACCGACGTGGGCTGGTGGAGATTCAGCTTCTGCCACTGGATAGACGGGTGCGTGTGTATGATACACACTGGGAACTTCCATTAAAAAAAAACATGTTTTCAAAAAGGTGCTGCTTACTAGTAATGTGTTTGGAACGTTTACCATGTGCCAGACCCGTCTGTATCATCTGCCCCACATTTAACTGCCCCGCAATCCTAGGACACGGGCACTCCTATTATCCCCGTGTCATAGAGGTGGAAACGGAGACACAGGAAGTAATCTGTCCTCCAAGCCCACTTCTGGGCACTTGTTCTAAGGAAGCAATTCATTCTCAGTTGTCAGATGTTCGTGACAACATAGTTCATAATGGGAGACTGGTTACATCAATCACCATCCATCCATAGAACAGAGAACGGGACAGCAGTAGCACAATATTTTTTTTAAGTTATTTTAAGAGAGAGAGAAATAGAGAGAGCATGAGCAGGGGAGGGGCAGAGAGAGGGGGAGAGAGAGAATCCCAAGCAGACTCTGAGCTGTCAGTGTGGAGCCCGATGTGGGGCTCAAACTCGTGAGCGGTGAGATCATGACCTGAGCCGCGACCGTGAGATCGTGACCTGAGCCGCAATCAAGAGTCAGACGCTTAACTGGAGGAGCCACCCAGGCGCCCCAGCAGTAGGACAATATCGATGTGCCATGATTCTCTCAACATAGTAAGTGAAAAAACCAAAAGACTCAAAAACAACGTATATCGTATCCTCCCATTCTGTGCAAAAATAAATATACGTTACAAGCCCTTAAAAGCGGCCGTGCCTAGGTAGGGATTATGAATGGGAGAGTTTTGTCTTTTCCTTAATGTGTGGTGCGTTCTCCTTTGACAATGAACATGTCTTGCTCCGGAAGGAAGAGAAAAAGGACTCAAGGTGTGGCTTTTAATTCCTGAAAGGGAAAGCAAAAAGAAGAGAAAAGGCTGTCTCCTTAAATGAGAGAGCTGTAGGCGACTGGAAAAGTCAATGACCCAGAAAATCACCCTCGGCGGTTGGGGCCCCCTCGACCTTGTTGACCAAAGTCAAGTTCTCGTAACTGAGCAAATGTGGCTGAGAAAGCTCAGCCTGCCACTGGGGTGGGGGGGGGGGTCTCCAAAACCCTCAGCTGCTATGCCCCTTCGTCAACCATGGCCACTGGTTCTGTCTGCTGAGTCCGGGCTCCCGGGAATCTGCATGGTCTGCTAAGCCCACCAGTGCCTCCTCTGTGGACACAGGAGGGTGGGCAATGACTCACCCCCTCGCCTTCTTCAACGACAACTGTGCTGATGGACCTCTGCCCCATCCTCCACCACAGACACTTGGCATCCACCCCGTCTCTCCCTCTCCCTCTCTCATGGCAGAAATCTTCGAGGCTCCCCCATATTCTTGGCTCCCGGTGTGCCCTTGCCTCCTCGCAGCGATTCAATCAAACGTGAACCCAGGCGTTGCTGTGAAGGGGTTTTACAGATGGAATTAGGATCCTGAGTCAGTTGACTTTCAGATAGGGAGCCGTCATGGTGGGCCTACCCTAATCAGAGGAGCCCTTAAAATCTGGGCTGGAGGAGGTCAGAGTTTGGAAGCAGCAGGGAAAGTTCTTGCTGACCTAAAGCTGGACGGGCCACCTGGTGAGGACCGCGGTGGCCTCTGGGAGCTGAGACTGGTCCCCGATCAACAGCCAGCGTGGCATCGAGGACGCGAGGAACTGAATTCTGCCAATGACAACGATTGTGTTGCTTGGTGGGTTGGGGTTGCCCGATTCGTGCTGATTTGTTACACAGCGACACAAAACGAGCGCGTTTTCCTCCTCCCCTCCCTTCCTTCCTTCCCTCCTTTGTGTCTTTCTTTTTAAACATGCTGTGGATACTTTTCCCCGTCGTTACAGAGTATGCGGAAATAAACGCCATGGGTGTTGGCGGATTTGACTCAGAAGGACTGAAAGCCTGGCGTTGGAGCACATCCAACAGGGGAGGCGCTGACTCGGCCCAGAACTCTGTTCTGTCAGATATCTGTAAAACAAAGTTCCTCCCCAAAGCGCGTTTTTGCCACATTCGTGTCCTTTGGGGGTGGAGGTAGCTCACTACCTACAGTCAAAGAGAAAAGCTCACACGTACAGAAATCAGCAGAGTTATGATGTACCTGGTGGTGAGCACCGCCTTGTTCCCACGAGCTTTTGTCCGCTTGACCGTCTTGTTCGGTCATGTTCTGCCTTCTTTTCCTGTCGTGTGTGTGTGTGTGTGTGTGTGTGTGTGTGTGTCTTTGATCTCACGGGCTCGTGTGCTCCAGCCCTGCGTCAGACCCGCTGCTGTCAGCACAGAGCCCGCTTCAGATCCTCTGTCCCCCTCTCTCTCTGCCCCTTCCCTGCTCACACTCTCTCCCCCCCCCCCAAAAAAAATTTAAAAATGTGCGGTACGGAAGCCATGTCCAAAGACTCTACCACTATTGACCTCCAAAATGAGGAAACATTTCAGAGACAAACCGGTTTGATTTGATTCGCAGCCTTCCAACTTAGTGGCCGGCCATTCAAATTTCTTGACCTCTCTGCCCCAGAAGGCCCCTGTGGAAAGTGGTCTGCCGGAAAGTGAACATATGTGAGGTCTCCAGGCACAGAGTAGGGCTTCAGTATCTGTCACAGTTTTTCCCTTCCTTTCTGTCCTTCGATCTCATTTCACTTTTTCTCCCTCTTCAACAAACAAACAGGTTTTTGGCCTCCTGAGCAAGACCCTTCTAGAAAGAATTCAGGTTACCGCCCCGATAACGAGGTTTGGCATTAGCCTTGGCGGCTGTGTTTGAATGCTTTCAGGCCATGCAACCTCACTGTGACAATCATTTATGACCTGTTTCTGGCCTGGGCAGAGACCAGGCTGGACAAGAGGGGGATTTGGGTGGGCGTGGGTAAGAGAAGCAACCATCAGGAGAAGCAGCCATCAGGAGGGTGTGTCCCAGGGGCAGGAGCGTCACCTGGCTTAGCTTTTGTCGCAAACTCCAGGCATCTGTGTGAGGGAACAGCCTGTACTTCTGGGGCACAGCAGCCGGGACCCTCAACCTCCCCAGAGTCAGAGTGAAGGCCTGTGGGAGGTGTCAATACCGAAGAAATGATCCGTCAGACGAGGTCTGAGAAGAGGGGTGGGAGGAAGGGCCCTGGAGGTCAGGCGTGGGGCCCGGCAAAATGGGGAAATCGGTGACGTGTATTTTTACAGGCTAACGGGAACCTTACAGATTTGCTGGATCTTCAGCTTCTGGGAGGCAGGAATCTTATCTGACTCATAGAATCCCCAGGCACCCGGCCAGGCAAGGTACGAGGGCACCAGAGGGACAAAGGGAGGAGAGAAGAAGACACACCCTTTCCCTTTTC
Source organism: Acinonyx jubatus (assembly GCF_027475565.1). Lineage (NCBI taxonomy): Eukaryota > Metazoa > Chordata > Mammalia > Carnivora > Felidae > Acinonyx > Acinonyx jubatus. Next base: position 135,007,029 of record NC_069386.1, on the reverse strand, counting down.
ACAGCAGGAAACAGGCCAATATGGCCCAAGGTTTAGTCCCAGAAATGCCTTCCTGTTCGGGTGTCAGTAACTGAGAATAGGTTGAAATAAGATCTCTGCCGGTTGATATTTTTTTTCCTTTAAAATTTACATGTGTCTTGGGGCACCTGGGTGGCTCAGTTAAGTGGCCGACTTCGACTCAGGTCATGATCTCACCGTTCATGAGTTCGAGCCCCGCGTCGGGCTCTCTGCTGTCGGCACAGAGCCTGCTTTAGATCCTCTGTCCCCATCTCTCTCTCTCTCTCTCAAACCTTAAAAAAAAAATTACATGTGTCTTTGGGTGGTGGGAATGCTCGCCTACGAATGGATCTCACAGATGACAGCTGGTCTCAGGTCTGGTGCTCTGTGAGCAAGCGACATAGGCGACTGCCCCCTTGGGCAGCCCAACCTGGCCCCGCGTTACCTGGTGTCCAACAGGATGGCTCGGACAAGATGCCATGAACATTCTTCCTGGCTTCATTTTATACCCTCGCCCTGGTGTCTGTCATTGTCGTCTCCCTCCTGGACTACTGCAACGGTCCAAGCACGCCCCTCTGCTGCCTCATTCTCTTTCATCCACTTACAAATGAGAATGGGCTCCTGGAACACTGTTCCCTCCGTTTGCCTCTACTTGTAACTCTCCAGTGGCCGGACTTAAAACACAAGTAAAACTGCTCACTGCCCTCTGCTTCAGCCCACTGCTGTCCACTAGTCCCCCGTAAACACAAAAAGCTCTCCCATCTCAAGAATATGTTATTCCCTTTGCTGAGAAGTCTTTCCTCTCAATCATCCCGCTCTCGTTCTCATCCAAGTCTCAAATTAAACACCACCTCCTCAGAGAGGCATCCCGGCCCACTCCTCTGAAGTGGGTCCACGATGGGCTCTAGCATAGGCTTCTATTTGTGTCCTTTACGGTGCATGTCAAAGTTTGGAAATTATATATTATTTTGTTTATCTGTGGCCTACTATGTGGCTCCACCATGAGCCAATAATTCCTATGAGGAGAGGGACCATGTATGTCTTGTCGACCACTGTGCTTCCCACGGTGCCCGGCACAAGAGGTAGTCATCATATACGTGTTGAATGAAAAACGAATGAGCACGAAGGTAAATGAACGTCTCAAGTTCCTGGTGGCAGGCTGTATGCAGAGACTATTCAAGGACACTACCCGCTGGTAATACACTTAATAAGGACCGGGTTGTAAGTGATCTTAGGCAGAACTTGCGAGCAAAGACACTAACAGAAGAAGGTGACTGTGCCAGGACAGGCCAGTATGGACTCAGAAGGCAGACTTGGAGAGATAAACCATCCAGACAGGGCCAGACCTGTAGCCAGCCCCTTGGCCACTCTGGCCAAGAGCTGTCACTGGCCCCTTGGTGACGAGGGAACTAGAAATCAATGTGGCTGCCCCACTGGTCCCGGTGTGGTAGGGGATCATTCTAGAATGCCCGCTAACAGTGTCCATTCCTACTCTGAAGTACGTGTGCCTGCCATTCTCAGCCAACCAGGCTGTTCTCTTTATCAAATAAGGATTAACGAGCTCCCTGGGGGGCATCAGGGATAGGTCGAGGGTCCTGTGTCCCCGTGATCCAGGCCACGATTCTAAGACGTATTCTCATCTATTTCTGGTGGGAATGTGCTGCATTGCAACTCTTCTGGAAGGAAATTTGGCAAGATATATTAAGAGCCTTAAATATAGTCGTGCCCTGTGACCCAGTAACCCCACTTTGAAGAATCTACCCAAGAGCTAGGCCCAGAAATGTGCACTAAAACATGAGTATTAGGTTTCCCATCTAAATGTACTTTTAATAATCAGGAGAACAGCAAAATGACATGACCAAATATCCAACAATAGATTGGATATAAGTAAATAACGGTCTATCTGTATTATGGAATATTATTAGCTGATAAAAGTTTCCAAGGAAACGTGTTTCCAAGGAAAATGTAACAGCATGGGAAAGTGTAATTGGGGCTGTTGGGGGGGAGGGGGTGGATGCAACTAATTTTTTGCATTTTTATTACAAATAGAAATGTTTAACGGGCGCCTGGGTGGCTCAGTCAGTTAAGCATCTGACTTTGGCTCAGGTCACTATCTCATGGTTCGTGGGTTCAAGTCCCGCGGCCGGGCTCTGTGCTGACAGCTCGGAGCCTGGAGCCCGCTTCGGATCCTGTGTCTCCCTCCCTCTCTGCCCCTCCCCCATGTGCACTCTGTCTCTCTAAAATGAGTAAACGTTACAACAATTAAAAAACATACACACCAAATCACATCCATACTTCCTTGGTTCCAAAGACAAGTTTCACCAGAGAGGGAGGGAGGCAAACCACAAGAGACTCTTAAATATAGAGAACGAACTGAGGAGGGTTCAGGGGGTGGGGGAGAGGGGAAAACTGGTGATGGCCATCGAGGAGGGCACTTGTTGGGATGAGCGCTGGGTGTTGTATGGAAGCCAACTTGACAATAAATTCTATTCACACAAAAAAAGAAAAAACGAAAGGTTTCACAACGTAACTTTAAGCGGAAAAACAAATCACGAAATACAAAACCAAGTGTATAGAATGAAGCCTCTTTTGTCAAAGAAACACGGAGGCACCAATCCGAGAAGGATATATCGTCAAGTGATTAGCAGAGATGACCTGTTGAGATTATCAGGTATTTTTATTGTGATCTGCTACTGTGAGTAGGCCCTGAATTTATTATTAGAACAAAACAATAAACAACTTTTAGTCCCAAGAGAAAAAAGTCCTGCTGCGTGTGTGTGTGTGTGTGTGTGTGTGTGTGTGTGTGTGTAAGCGAGGGAGGTGTAGTATTTATAACGGCCAAAGAAGAAAAGGAGACAGTGGTCACCACGGTGTAGTTGGTCATGTGAACAAAGTAAGGAAAACAGCCAGTCAATGAGCCCGGAACGCTTGGCCATCCTTCCTAAGCCAGCATAAAATATCCAATATCCACCCACAGAGGGCATTCCCTGAAGAGTCTGGGCACGGCCAGCCCGGAGCCAGTGAGGCCTGTCTCCTTCTCGCCTCACAACCCCTGCAACACTGACCACGGAGAGTCTGGAGGAAGCCCTCACTGCGGCCGCAGCAGCCATTTTGAATTCAGGGATTTCCGGCATTTTTGTTCTCAGAGCCACAGAGCTTGAGAAGCTCTCCTCCCCAAGACGGTGGGTGCTTGGTTGACGGTTTTTGGTCCGATACATATTTACGACGCCCCAATTCTAAGTCTGACACACCATCTCACACGCTATTCCTTTGCATCCTCAGAGTAACTGGGGGTTTGGGGGTGGGGAAGGGGCCATGTAGGATTACCCCCGTTTCACCTGTGAGGAAACGGAGGCCAGGTAGCAAGCAGCAGAGCTGGGACCTGACGCCAGGTTTCGCGGCTACGACGCTGGCCGACTTCCCACCACACCACAGCTGCCTCTCCGCTTCAAAGCCTGGAAAAGTTGATGAGCTCTGCAACCTTCTGTGGGGCTCTGCAGAAACGAACTGGCAAAAGCCCGCTTGTCTGAAATAGCTGTGGTCCTCAGCTTCCTGGAACAAAAACACTCTCTTTCCCGAGTGGGGACCGGCCCGTTAACCCGTCCTTTATTTTCATGCAAGGCAACTCCCCACCAGCCACAAATCATTTTCCAGGCCTTTCCGCCAGGCAGCTCTGCTTTGGGAGTGCAATGTCCCTCGCAGGGTGAGCGCGTCGTCTTCTGGACCCCATCGGTCAGGCGAAGCAAAACCAGAAGTATCACGTGAAGCTGCAAACCTAAAATCCGTTACAACCGAGGCCCAAACACACGACACAGAGAGGAGAGGGGTGAATACACAGCCTCCAAGTGCAAGGCTAAAAGGTTTCCAGGCCTTGCGAATGAATCAAATGCGCTAGGACCCAGGGTGGCCGTCCATGGAGCTCCTTACTATGGGAGCTGCTTCGCAACGGTGACTTTTTTTCTTTAAAAGTTTTGATGTGATCAAGTTCTGGATGGGGCATAGAACAGAGCTCCAGAAGGCACATGCAGGATGTCTAGCTGGGCCGAGGATCGGTCCTCATCTGGATGAAAAAGATGCCTTCCTTCTGAGCAACAGTGCAGGAGACGGGGGAGGTTCCGTCCGGTGAAACACGACATCTCTTGGTCCCCGGGATGAAGATAAAAACAGCAGAAAGGGGCAGAAGAGGATGATGATTTGCCATTTATTCAGGCCCTGAACACAGTGTTAGGCACTTTACGAATATTATTTGTCAGAATTGAGGTCCTCTGGTGTGCCCGGCGATGGTCTGACCCTTTCCAGGTATGAACTCTTTGGTTCCCCTAATCAACATTAGGAGATAGGTACGACGATCACCTCCATTTTACAGATGGAAAAAAACCAAGGTCCCGCAGAGACGCGCAGCATCCTGCCCCAGGCCACGCAGATGGTAACTTGCAAGCCAGGAGTGGACGCGGGTCGTCTGCCCCAGACCACGCGCCCCACCCCCCCACCCGACCCCTGCACTGTTTCTCTGGAAGACTCTGCGTGTGATACGACATTAAGCTATAGAAGTTGAGGAGGTGACGTCAGAGCCACGTGGCCTTTGAGACCCGAGAGGCGCTTTGGTGACTTCTCCCTCCCTATTATCCAGGGGGACTAACTCAGCCCACCCCGGCTAGACAGAGTCAGAATCTGTACTTTAACAAGGTCCCCGGGAGATCTGGGTGCACATTTGAGAAGTGATCTCTACTTTCCACCTTCTGCGATAAGACCCTCAGTGGCCCTTCACAATGGTCGAAAGCCAGGGAGTCTGTGTCCCAGAAAAATATAAATATGCAGAGGCTACAGATTTCTGCTCAGGTTTCCAGAAACTTCCCCCAGTGCTTGGAAGCCCAGCCAAGAACCCCTGGATATGGATTCCACGTTACGAAATCTGGTTCCGGAGCAGTGGTTTTCAAAAACGAAAACTAAAAATTGTAAGCAGTGCCAACTTTTTCCTATTCACAAGTGAAAGCTCATTCAGAAGCCCCAGGTATAAAATGGGTTTGGAGGGAGCCACAGCTGCTGAACAGGCAAGTGGCCCCCTTCCCACGGATCCTGCCTCCCCTCCACTCAACCCCGAGGACTTTGGGGGTCCTCAAGCCCAGTGGAGCCCCCGCCCCCACCCTACCCCATCCCCACCCTGCTGGCCGCACACAGGTCACCTGCAAATAGGTTTCTTCTTCATCTGCTTTGGTCTTCAACGTCCCCAGGACATTCTGAGGATCAGCTGCAATTTGGAACACGAATTGAGGGCATCCCAGCTGCCAGGCCACGGAAACTGTGTCCCTGCGTCCCATTTTCCCCGGGGCAGGGCTGCTTTGGGTCATTCGTCCGTGGGTCATCGTTGGCAATGCCCACTTCCACTCCTGGTGGCGTCCCGGTTTGCACGGGCATATCCTTGTCATCACTTCCATGCAGTTAATTCTTAAGCATCCTGGAAGACGCAGCTAAGAAACCCTGTCCTGTGATGAGATACCACCCCACCCCGGTCAGAACGGCCGATCTTAACAACAGATGTTGGCGAGGATGTGGAGAAAGAGGATCTCTTTTGCATTGTTGGTGGGAATACAAGCCGGTGCGGCCACTCTGGAAAACAGGATGGAGGTTCCTCAAAAAATTAGAAATGGAACTACCCTGCGACCCAGCAATTGCACTACTAGGCATTTATCCATGGGACACAGGTGTGCTGTTTCGAAGGGACACATGCACCCCATGTTTATAGCAGCACTATCGACAACAGCCAAGGTATGGAAAGAGCCCAAATGTCCATCGACGGATGAATGGATAAAGAAGATGTGGTATATATATATACCATGGAATATTACTTACGATCAAAAAGAATGAAATCTTGCCATTGACAACAACGTGGATGGAACCGGAGGGTATTATGCTAAGTGACATGAGTCAGAGAAAGACAAATATCATGGCTTCACTCATATGAGAACTTTAAGAGACAAAACAGATGAACATAAAGGAAGGGAAGCAAAAATAAGATAAAAACAGAGAGGGAGACAAACCATAAGACACTCTTAAATACAGAGAACAAACTGAGGGTTGCTGGTGAGGTGTTGGGTGGGGGGGGTGGGCTCAATGGGAGAGGGCATGAAGGAGGACACTTGTTGGGATGAGCACTGGGTGTTCTATGTAAGTGATGAATCACCAAATTCTATCCCTGAAATCATTATTGCACTCTACCTTAGCTCACGTGGATATACATTTTTGACAAATTAATTAAACAAAAAAACAAAAAAAGAGGGGCACCTGGGTGGCTCAGTCGGTGGGGTGTCTGACTTCAGCTCAGGTCATGATCTCGCAGTCCGTGAGTTCGAGCCCTATGTCGGGCTCTGTGCTGACAGCTCAGAGCCTGGAACCTGCTTCAGATTCTGTGTGTCCCTCTCTCCCTGCGCCTCTGTCACTTGTGCTCTCTCTCTCTCAAAAAAAATAAATAAATGTTAAAAATAAATAGATAGGTAGATGGATAGATAGATAAATAAGATAGATAAAATCCTGTTCTGTGAGACTATAAACTGGAACACTTTTGCCTGCAGGTAACTAAAGGCTTACTACGACACAGAGCTACAAGTCCAGAGATAAGGAGTTCCGGCTTAATTCTGCTAGCAGTTTAACGAGCAAAATACACACAGTCACCTACCCACGATGAGGACCAGAGGCAGAAGACTGGGGAGAGGACTCCACAGAAAGCTTTTTCTTTTCTATTGCAGTGAGGAAAAGGTCTCCTAGAGGCGCTGTGCCCTAGACCCACCCCACCTGACTTTCCCTCACATCTGATTGGCCAGAACATATCACGTGCCCAAGGCCGAGCCAGTGACTGGTGGAGAACAGGCGCTTCTTCCTTGGCTCCAACCAATCAGCAGTCATCCTCCGGAGCTGGGGGCAAGCTCAACCTTCCGGGGAGAGCTGGCCACCATTTTGAAAACAATGGCCCCTTTAGGCGTCTTCCCTAACCCCCAGGCTGGGGAGTCCTCCTCTGGATTTCCAGAGTCGGCTGTGGCCCCTCTATTATGGCATATTTCCCTTTGCAACTTGTCTTTCCTCCCGCTGCCTCATATTAGCCCCGCAAGAAGAGAAAGCACAGCCTAGCCACCTTCCTCACCTCCCAGCTCCTCAGAGAGGGCTGGGCACCTTGTAAGAGCTCCCAGGGTATTTAAATGACATTGCCTCCCGTGCAGTGTTCCCATAAAGTATTATACTCTCCTTGTTTTGGATGCACTTGATGAGATCCCTCACGCTGGGGAAACACAAGGTGGTTCCCATCCCCTCTTAAACCGTGCCCTGAGCACCGGGGCTGTGGGGGCACGTGTCTGGATTCCCTGGGAGCCAGCTCAGTGTCTGACCCACAGGACATGTTTGTGTTTTAAGTTATAGCACATAACTGACAAGCTTTTATGCAGTACAGCAATGAAGAAATGAACTCATCTACATGCAATACGGATGAACCTTTCAGACATAAGGTTAACTGAAAGAAGCCAGATATAAAAGAGTGATGATAAGTGTAAGAGTCTATTTACACAAAGTTCAAACCGGGAGAAACCAATTCTTGGTGGTGATGGAGAGAAAAGTGGTTGCCTGCACGGGGTTTGACCGGCAGGGGGCCCAAGGGAGCCTGGTGTGGGCTAGAGACGTCCTAGCTCTTGACCTGGATGGTGGATACATATGCATACACAAGAGATTTAAACCGTGGTACATTAGACAATGGACTCTTATATTAAAAAGGAATGAATTGTCAAAGCATGAAAGGACGTGGAGGCAACTTAGATGCGTATTACTGAGTGGAAGAAGCCTAGATGCTCTACATGATTTGGACCTAGGACGTTCTGGATGAACCAAAACTTTGGACGCCATTGAGAGATCAGTGGTTTCCAGGGATGGAGGGAAGGAAGAGGAATAAACAGAGCACAGAGGATTGTTAGGGCACTGAAACCATTCCCTATGACACTGTAACGGTGGATACGTGGCATCACACATTTATCCCAAGCCCACTAAACACACAACACCAAGAGCGAACCCTCCCTAAGGTAGAGTATGGACTTGGGGTCATGCTGATGTGTCGAGGCAGCTTCATCGACTGTAGCAAACGTACCATTCTGGTGGGGGGTGTTGACCATGGGGGAGGCCGTGCACGTCTGTGCACGTGCATGGGGGCAAGGAGGGTCTTTGTATCAGCCACTCAATTCTCGGTGAAAAAGGATAAAGTGTTCTCCTCAAAATACTATGAGCCAGCACTCAGTAAAGGCTGACGGGAAGCCAGGTCTAGCCTTGGTCCTGTACCTGTGGCGTTTCTAGCACGCACGTGGCGGGGGATGGCAGGACTCACCGGGCCGGGTCGCCCTCCTGCCGTCCGTGCCGTGCCCATAACAAAGGTGGGGAAACGTGTTCCTTGCAAAGCCAGAGACATCCCCAAGCTGTAGGAGCGAGGATTGCCTCCATTCCGCAGAGAGGAGGAAAACGAACTTCTGAGAGCCAGCGAGAGGTCCAAGGCCACAAAAGCTGAGAAGCGGCCGAGCCGGGACGTGCGGCAGGTTGTCTCGGGAGGAAAGCCTGACTCTGAGCCCCCTACGTCTTCTCACCTCTGACCTCCAGCAAAGCTGAACCCCCGGGAGCCCGAAGGGTTCTGGAGGTACCCTGGCAAAACTGTGGGAGTTTTCACTGGGGTTGTGTTACGCCTAAATTAATTGCTATTGTCTCTGGGACCTGGTCACAAAGCGCCCTGATTGTAGTGGTGATAAAGGGGTATTCCAAGCCCAAGTTCAACCTGTCAGGTCTGTCGATAACTGTGACACCTTGATTCCTTGTCACCTGGTAACTACTAAAAGGTGTAATATTCCGAAGCCTTTAATTTTACCTCCTGCAGGAGAGGGAAATTGACGGGGGAAAGATAGGATGCGATTTGAGACACGTATAAATTACCTTTTGATGCTTATGAATATATATTCTGCATCTGATGCCTGCCTGGACAAGAATCTCTGTCCCCAGGATGCGTTAGGTTGACGGCCATCAGTACATAATTGCTGGGCTCTGCCCCGTCTCTCCCGCCGGAGAACGAAACCTTGCTCAAGGTCAGTGTTGAGGTGTCAGTCGGGAAGTTTCCAATGTGAAGGGAGCTGTATCAGGGAGAAAACAGTCTTCGGAGAGGGCACTTCACCCCAAATGGGAAAACACGGGCATGTGTCTTCGTGTTGTCTGATGATGTCCTCAGGCCAGATAAGAGAGGTGAAAAGGCGCCCCGGTGGGACAACTTCAGGATCACAAAGGTGCCCGAAGCCAGACCGGAGGACGGAGCAGGTGAGTGGGTGACGGCCATATGGAGTTAGCCTGTAGGGACAGCTCCTCCAAGAAATCTGGCTGTGACAGAAAGGGGAGAGAGGAGAGACGGCAGCATCCTGAGAAACCCACTGAAGATTTTTGAAGTCTTTTTCAGGGGCACCTGGGTGGCTCAGTGGGTTGAGCATCCGGCTTCAGCTCAGGTCATGATCTCGCTGTTTGTGGGTTCAAGCCCCACATCGGGCTCTGTGCTGACAGCTCAGAGTCAGGGGCCAGCTTTGGATTCTGTGTCTCCCCCTCGCTCTCTCTGCCCCTCCCCCACTCACATTCTGTCTCTCTCTCAAAAGATAAACAAACATTAAAAAAATAATAATAATAAAATAAAGCCTTTTTCATTGTGGTAAAATATACATAACATATAACTTAACCATTTTCAGGTGTCCACCTGAGTGCCCTTAATACAATCACAATGCTGTGAAGCCATCACCATTATCAAGTTCCAAAACATTTCCATCCTCCCCAAGGGGCAACCCAGTACCCATTAGCAGTCACTCCACATTCTTCCCTTCCCCAGCCACTCGCAACCCCCAGGCTGCATTCCTTTGCTATGACTCTACCTATATGGACATTTCGTATAAATGGAATCATGGGGTATGCAGCCTTTTGTAATTGGCTTCTTTAATTTAGCATAACGTGTCCGAGGCTCATCCGTGTCGTAGCACGCATCAACACTTTGTTCCTTTTTATGGCTGAACAGTACTCCATTGCGTGGGTAGAGGACATTCGTTTCTCCATTCATGCATCGATGGACATGTGGGTTGCTCCCACCCTTGGCTATTGTGGACAGGGCTGCCGTGAACATTCGTATACAAGGTTTTTTCTGGAATGCCTGTCCCGATTCTTTTTGGGAGGTAACCTCGGAGCGGAATTGCTGGGTCCTGGAGTAAGTCTATTTAACCGGTTGAGGCACCACCAAAGTGTTTTCCACAGTGGCTGTAACTTGCCAATGATGTGCATGAGTCCCAATTACCCTACATCCTTCTCTACAGTTATCATTTCCCACCGCCCTGTTTTTTTATTTGAAGTTTTTTTTTAAATGTTTATTTATTTTGAGAGAGAGAGAGAATATGAGTGAGGGAAGGGCAGAGAAAGAGGGAAGGGCAGAGAAAGAGGGAGAGAGAATCCCAAGCAGGGTCCACGCTGCCAGCACAGAGCCCCATACAGGGCTCGATCTCATGAATGGGGAGATCATGACCTGAGCCAAAATCAAGAGTCAGACGCTTACCTGGGCCACCCAGGTGCCCCAATTTGAAGTTTTTGGTTTTTTTTTTTTAAGTGAAGTTTCTTCTTTGGTCACTGAGTGCTCACCACGGGCTCACTGGCTTCCCAACAGTGGGGATCAGACTGCCCGATCCTGCTCTCCAGGGGCTCACAGCCTGGTGGGACCACGGGCAAATCAGGCCCTGAAAGAAACCATCAGACTCTCTCCTGGACCGGGACCTCCCATTCAGTTGCCTCCCTCTCCAGCTGCGGAAAACGAGAGTTGACATTTCGACGAGCAAGGGAGACACACACTTTGGCGGGAGAATCCTTTAGGCTCAGACCCTGACTCTGTCGCTTTCTCACTATGACTTCGAGCAAGCTGTGTAACTTTCCAGAGCCTCAGCTTTCTTATCAGTAAAATGGGGATAACGCTATTTACCCTAGGGAGCTACCAGGAAATTCAGGCAGAAAAATGACAGAAGGGAAGACCGGGCTTACTGCCTGGTGCTTAGTAGGTGCTCAGTAAACTTGCTTTCCTTTCCTTGGGTCAAGGGAGAAAAAGTCAAGTCAAAACAAGAACATGTATTTCTTTCTAATCCAGCACTACTTAAGGCAGAGGCCGACTAGCAGGGATGTGTGCAGACTGAGGAGGTGGCCAGTCTTGGGCCAAGGACATGCCACCAACATGCTTGCTTCCATTGATCTGGCCCTCACTCACCTAGCAGTTTCCTGTTGGTGACCTCAGTGTCACCAGTAATTCTGATGCTCAGCACGCTTTGGGGTTCACTGGCTGTCTTGGCTTTCCAGAGTTGCCATAACAGATCCCCACCAACTGCATGGCTTAAAACAACAACAAAAATCTGTCCTTGGGACGCCTGGGTGGCTCAGTCGGTTGGACGTCTGACTTTGGCTCAGGTCATGATCTCCCAGTCTGTGAGTTTGAGCCCCGCGTCGGGCTCTGTGCTGACAGCTCAGAGCCTGGAGCCTGCTTTGGATTCTGTGTCTCCCTCTCTCTTTGCCCCTCCCTGCTCTCTCTCTCTCTCTCTCTCTCAAAAATAAATAAAACATTAACAAAAAAATCCCTTCTCTTATGGTCCTAGAGGCTAAAAATCTGAAATCGAGGTGACCACAGGGCCTTGCTTTCTCTGAAGATTCTAAGGGAGAATCCTTCCTTGCCTCTCCTGGCTTCTGGTTGGTAGTCCTCAGCCTGCCTGGGCTTGTAGACACATCATGCCGATCAGGGCCCACCCTAATCCAGTATGATCTCATTTTAACTTGATTATGTCTGCAAGAAGCCTCTTTCCAATAAGGTCACATTCACCGGTATTGGGGGCTAGGACCTCAACATATCTTTTTAGGGGACACCGTTCAACCCCTAACGCTGACTTACGGTCAAACGCTGGCATGGAGTCAGGTATTGTGGAGCACAGAGAAGGTGTGGGGAGCCCTGTTTCATGAAAAGACCACAAAATTATGAATGCCAATCTAGGTACAGGACCCTGGAAGGTGATGGGTCAGTGGGGGGTCCTGTAGCTTAAGGGTCATTAGCGCCAATGGAAGACCGACCCGCTGGCTAAACCTCATTTATCCTGATTCAGTTTCTAAACTCATTACGTGGAGGCAAAGGAATAAAACAGTTAAAAATGACAAGCCATGAAAACGCAAATTTCCTACCCAGACTTACATAGCTGCATGTATATTAGAATGGGTCTGAAAGGAAGCACATCCAAATGTCAACTGATTACTCGTGACTGGTGGAGCTGGGGGGGGCCTCATTATTCCTTTCTTCTTGCCGATCTAAATTTGCTAGTTTTCCTCCAATGAACATATATCGCCTTTATAAAAACCGTAACCATCTTCCCCTTGCAACTTGATGTGTCCATTAGAGCTGAGACGTGTCCCAGGCCCTCGCAGGGCGCCTCGCCACTGGTGGTTGTCATAGATATCTTTCCTGGGAGACCCTGTTTCCTCCAGGGCTCCGTGGAGCCCATGCGACCTCCCCCTGGGCTTCCTTGGTCCCCCTCCCAGCCCCGCCCCCAGAAGGCTGCCTGGCTCAGATTGGAAAGGTACCCAGCGAGCCACTGGCCAGTCGACGCACAGGAGAGGCCCCACCATGGAGAATGAGGCATCGTGGCCACTGATCTGTTTCCCTGATTTACATCAATTTACATTCAGCTCTCGGAGCAATCTACATGAAAATCAGGCGGCCTCCAGCTATTCCCCTGAAATCAGATGGGGCCCGCCTGGCCTGTGGGATGATACAGGGAGGTGCCCCCTCACTTCCCGAACCCCGGGCAGATTAATTTGTCAGCCAAAACCAGGCCCGGCATCGTAATCATGGCTGCCTAGCACTCTTACGTTCCCCAAATTGGATAGATAAATGGATATTTGTGGTGTCTTAACCTGAATGTTTTGTCTAGCTTCATTTTCCATTTCCTTCCCTTCTGTACGGAGCCGGTACGTTTTGTTTGGTTTTGTTTTGTTGCTGTGAGATCACTGATGCCATTCATCTATCCATTTCTCTAACGGTAATTTACTGGGTTCTTCTACGTGCCAGGACAGTTGTTTGGTGTTCAGGCAGGAGAGGTGACTGTGGGCTGCCTTTGTCCTGACCTGGCTCCAGGTCCCTGCTCTCGATCTGTTTTTAAATTTTTTTTTTAATGTTTATTTTTCAGAGAGACAGACAGACAGAATGTGAGCAGGGGAGGGGCAGAGAGAGAGGGAGTCACAGCATCGGAAGCAGGCTCCAGGCTCCGAGCTGCCAGCACAGAGCCCGACGCGGGGCTCGAACTCAGGAACTGTGGGATCATGACCTGAGCCGAAGTCGGATGCTCAACCGACTGAACCACTCAGGTGCCCCTGATTTGTTTTTAAGAATAAAGTTCAATACAGATATAACCTTCCTAAGGTGACACGCATAAACCCCTATGGTACAACTTGACAAATATTAGCCTGTGGCCTGTAACCTCCGTCATGACCGAGACCTAGAACGTGTTTAGCACCCCCAGGAGGCTCCCTCATGCGTCCCCAGTCAATATCCTTCTACCCCACTATGTTCACCATTTCTGATTTCCTTCCCCATCAGTGAGTTCTGACAGTGTTTGAGCTTCCTGTAAACGGAATCGTCCAGTAGAAGTTCAAAAACGCCAGCAAGACTCATTTTGGACATCATTATGTTTGTGAAATTCATCATGTTTGTGTATCAATGATTTGTTCCTTTTTATTACCGTGTAGTATTTAATTACGTGTATATACCACAATTCGTTTATCCATTCTCTGGTTGACGGACACCTGGGCTGCTTCCGGTTGGAGGTGATTTCGAATAAAGTTCCAATGAACATTCTTATACATGTTCTTTAGGGTTTGGGAAACACTCGTTTGTCTTGGGTGTAAGGACACCCAGGGGTGGAATTTCTGGGTCAAAGGGTCAGCCTGTGCTTAGTTGTAGATCCTGACGATCCTTGCCCTTCAAATCCAGTTCCCGTGGTCCGTTTTCCCCAAGACCTCTTCCTGATTTTGTTTGCACCCCCTCCCCCAGCCCCCGTTATTGGAATTACAGCATGTAATTGAGGTTTGAAATTTAGGACTGGGGCGGCCAACACTTCTTTCTGAGAATCACGAGGTCCGGCCCGGTCCCAGCTGCCGGGGGAATTGACCGTGCATATCTGGGAACACTGCCTTGCCCCTCGTGAGCTCAGCGGACCTATGTGAGATACCGAACCTTTGAGGTACCTTCCAGTCCTGACAGTGACAAAGACGAGGCTGAAATCGGGTCTCTGCCAGTTGTGCGGCCTTGCACAGGCTACTTTACTTCTCTAAGCCTCAGTGCATCTTACTGCGAAATATGGGTCATAATGGGCCTAATTTCCCACTGTCTGAGAGAATGAATGAGTCTATAACTACAACACGCGGCACAAAATAGCACTCGCTATGGGCTAGAATATTCACTATGATACAACCTCCAGTGACCCACTGTCTCCAGAAGCAGACACTTTACTCACCTGTCCTGCAGATGTCCCCGTGGCCATCAGGGAGCTGACACCCAGGCGGGGGTCTTCTGTGACAAGGTGCTGCCACGAACCCTGGCTTACATTTTGTCGCTTTTTTCTTTCGCTGGGAGGAGACAGAAGGAGACTGGGTCAAAAACACATCTCCCGGGGCGCCTGGGTGGCGCAGTCGGTTAAGCATCCGACTTCAGCCAGGTCACGATCTCGCGGTCCGAGTTCGAGCCCCGCGTCAGGCTCTGGGCTGATGGCTCGGAGCCTGGAGCCTGTTTCCGATTCTGTGTCTCCCTCTCTCTCTGCCCGTCCCCCGTTCATGCTCTGTCTCTCTCTGTCCCAAAAATAAATTAAAAAAAAAAAAAAGTTGAAAAAAAAATTAAAAAAAAAAAACAAAAACATCTCCCCCCTCGAATGACTTAATATTTAAAATGGTTTCCTCTATCTGTCAGAGGACACGTCAACCTGTATTTTTGCAAGAATTCCGAAGATATACAGAGCATCGTTCCTAGTCTACCTAATAACATGATCTGAAGAATCCAGATTGTTATTTTATGTTTCTGATTTCGTGGACAGCGTAAGACACTGCCACAGAAAAATATCATTTGGATGATCGTGGAACGTGCCTTCTAGACTTTCATCAAACTTTTTTTTCCTACTTTCATGCAATTTTTAATACAGAAAAGAGAGCTACGTTTGACCACCTAAATCACACTTGATATCCATCCCAAAATGGAAACAGTTTTCTTATTAGCTCGTTTCACCCTTTCAGTTGCCCAGTTAACAACCGTATACCTGGTCAACCGTCTTGTGCCTCAAACCCTCTCCGTCCAACTACATGGCGTGGTTTCTGTCCCTGACTGGCTCCCACTGATACACCCACGCCAGGCTTCCTGGTCCTCAGGCCTGGCCTCGGGTGAGTTGCTGAACATCACTCACTGAGCCTTGATGTTCCAATTTGTGAAGTGGAAAGAATTGTAACAGAGTGCCCATCGGCACGGAGTGGCTTTTTAGGCTCAACTCAGGAGTCCTGCCTTCCGGAAGCTTCCCGAACTTTCCAGGCCCGTTAGGGTCCTCTGAATCAGGATCACATGACTCCTTTTGCCCCTTCATTCATTCAACAGGCATTTTTGAGCACTATTACGGGCTGAATTGGAAACCCGCCAAATTCTTATGTTAAAGCCTTGACCCTTCAGGGGCACTGCACTTAGAGATAGGGCTTTTACACGGGGTAATTAAAGGTAAGTGAGAAGGTGGCCATCTGCAAGGCGGGAAGAGGGATCTCACCAGAAACAGAAACTGCCGGGACCTTGACCTTGGACTGCCAGCCTCCAGAACTGTGAGAAAGTAAATTTCTGTTGTTTAAGGCACCCAGTCTCTGGTGCTTTGTTACGGCAGCCTGGGCCAACCAAGATAAACACCTACCATGTGCCAGACAGACCTCGGTGCTGGGGACTCAGCGAGCATCAAAATAAACCAGAGCCTTCGCCCTCAAGTTGCTTCCGTTCTCCAGTGAGGAGAAAGAAAACAAGAGAAAAATGCCGGTAAGTATGTGTTACATTCAATGGTACTAAGTTCAAGAGGGGTAGGTAGAGCCGGGCACAGGAGCAGGGAGTGACAGGATACAGGGCTTAGGTGGTCAGGGAAGGTGGCACTTTACCTTCCATAGGAAGAAGATGCCATAGGAAGAAGTGAAGTAAGGAGCAGTAGTGTAGACATCTAGAGGAAGGGTGTGCTCGGCAGACGAAACAGCAGGTGCAAAGGCCCGGTGTAAGAAAACGCCAGGTGTAGCTGCAGTGCGATAAGCGAGGGAGGAGGAGCTCGTTGGTCGTAGGGAGGGGACACAGAGAGCTCGGGGCCTGGGGAACCACTGTAAAGATGTGGGTGTTTATTGTGAAAAACATAGAAGGCTTACATCCGTTAGGGCTCTCCAGAGAAACAGAACTAATAGGGTGTGTGTGTGTGTATGTGTGTGTGTGTGTGCACACGTGCGTAATGAGGTTTATTTCAAGGAGCTAGTTCACGTGATTACAGAGGCTGGTAAGTCCAAAATCCATAGGGCAGACCAGAGGACTAGAAACCCAGGCAGGAGTTCCCGCAGCCGTCTTGAGACAAAAATTTCTTCTTCTTCTCCGGAAACCTGTTTTTGTTCTTAAGGCTCTCAGCTGCTTAGATGAGGCCCACCACATCACTGATGGCAATCTCCTTTACTTGAAGTCGGCTGACGGTGGGGGCTCACCGCAGCTACAAAAGACCCTCACAGCAACCCCGGATTCGTGTTCGACTGAACATCCGGGTGCTGGAGCCCAGCCACGCTGACGTATAAACTAACCATCACCAGGCTCTGGGAAGGCTGTAGGCAGATGACATGCTCCCTGTTCCCTTACTTGGTGTAGTTCATACTCACTTTTGAGGGATCTGATCTGACTCACCTTGAAAAGGATCCCCTGGGGTCCTCGTGGAGAACGAATCCGCAGGAGCACGGCCGGATGCCACCGGGGGGGGGGGGGCGGGGGGGGGGGGGACCGGTCCCGAGGCCACTGCAAGCACCGGGTGATGTGCGGGAGACGGAGGTGTGGGCCACAGTGGTGGCATGGAGGCTGCGAACTCAGGGGCGTGTGGCTCTTATCTGCAGGTGGAACCAGCAGACGCTGGTTGCTGCTGTTCCCCCGGAAGCCGGTCCATCGTGTGTGCGCCTGGCACACGGCAGGTGCACCGTCAGTTTGCTGAGCAGAAACGCAGGCCAGACGGTAGCCGAGAGCATCCTGTGCATTGTAAGGCACTGTCTGTGTGCTCTCTGTTATCACCCTCAGGCCTGCTCTGCTCAGACCTCTGTGGACTCAAGCCCCGTTTGAGGAAACCTGAGCTGTGGCCCAAATCCCAGCTCCCATTCCTTCTGGGAACAGAGCCTGCCCCAGCCCGCATTCCACAGTTCTCTCTGGCTTCCCCGCCGGCGACCTGCCCTTGAGCCGTGCACTCTGGAGCAAAGGTCTCCCTCCCAGGGGACCTCCCCACTGGGAAGGGTCCACGGATTGGGCAGTTATTAGATTCTCTGCAATGTCCCCAATCTTCACTCCCCTTTACCCCAGAGAACTAGTGAGAATGTCAGATTGCCTTCTGCATGGTCTCCGGATCTGGGAGCTGCGTGGACTCGCTCGTCCTGATCTCCCGGGGAGCTTATTAAAACGTGAGGAAGAGAAGTGAGGTCTGGCAGTCCCTCTGCCTCAAACCCCACCACCCAACCGCACAGAGGGGGTGGCTAATCCCTTGCGTTCGTGGTTAAGTGCGTTCTTCTTCAAAGGGCTCTAAAATAAAAAAAAATAAATAAATAAAAGAAAAGTATAAGAAAGAAAAAGAGAAGAACCCACTGTGTTTACATGGAAAGTGGTTCCACATTCCTGCCATACGGAACACAGAGTGTCCCGGAGCCAGCAGCTACCTGGCCCCGTTCCCTACCGTATTATAGAGCAGGGAGCCAAATTTCCTTCTGGATGTCTATAAATAAAGTGCTTCATCCACAGGCAATTAGGTGAAAGCATTTTCCGGCCAGTGTGCATATGCGTTTCATTTCTCCACAAGAGGTACTGCGGATCAGAGATGTTAGTTTAAGCCCCATTGCTATGTGTAATAATAATAACGTTTTCGCAGCATCTATGTGCCTTCTTTCCAACCCTCCCCTTCCCCTGACTCAGTCTAGGTTTTATGTAGAAATTCTACCTAGAAACAGGCAAATAGAGCATTCCAAAATTCTTTCAGTTGAAGAAATTTAGAAGGCTATGGGATTTAATGTCTTCTGTTGCATGAAGTATGCTCCATTTCTGATCTCCCGGGATGACTGGTGGATTTTCCCTTTTCTGATGATAAGAGCTGTGCAACTGATCACATTTCCCTTTTCACCTCATCTGCCGGGTAGCTTAGTGCCAGCAATGGCTTATACGTTGTGGATAGTGCCTCTGAGTCCTCTATTTTCCCAAATCCTGATTTCACTTCTGACTATCCTTTCCAAAACTAAACATCAACATAAGTTTACCCACGACGTCTTCACAAAGAAGCAGGACGCAAAGACATAATGGTTTTTAGTTTTAGTG
Source organism: Acinonyx jubatus (assembly GCF_027475565.1). Classification (NCBI taxonomy): domain Eukaryota; kingdom Metazoa; phylum Chordata; class Mammalia; order Carnivora; family Felidae; genus Acinonyx; species Acinonyx jubatus. The sequence continues at coordinate 134,988,380 of NC_069386.1, read as the reverse complement.
GCTGCCTGCTCTCAGAATGGAAACTCAGGATGGAACAACATGGAATGACAGAAGCAGATCAGAGTAGAGGGAAGGAGAGGAGAGAAATGACTTACAGTGGGCATAGACTAGGTGCGTTGGATTAGGTAAGCACTTAACAATTTTTTTAAAGAAATTTAAGATGCACAGCAGATCTGCTATGGCAGAATGGCGGAGTCAAGCTAAGGCCTAGGTCCTTGTGAGTCCACAGCTAGTGCATGTTCCATGCTACCATGCTACTCCTCAAATGGCTAATGGGGAAAAGACTGGCCAGTAGCAGAGTAAGCCTGTGAACAGCACAGTACCATGTGCTGAAGGGCAGAGAGAAGGTTTGCTTCATGTCGACAAGGAAGAATAAAGAGAATGGAGTTCAGGTGAATAATTTAAATACAGCAAGCCAAGGTACTCCTCCATCTGTTTGTCCATCCATCCAACCATTCATCCATCCATCCATCCATCCATCCTTCCATCCATTCATCCATCCATCCATCCATCCATCCTTCCATCCATCCATCCTTCCATCCATCCATCCATCCATCCACCCATTCGTCCATCCATCCACTCATCCATCCATCAATCCTTCATCCATCCATCCATCCATCCATTCATCCATCCTTCCATCCATCCTTCCATCCATCCATCCATCCATCCATCCGTCCACCCATTCGTCCATCCATCCACTCATCCATCCATCCATCCATCCTTCGTCCATCCATCCATCCTTTCATCCATCCATCCATCCATCCATCCATCCTTTCATCCATCCATCCATCCATCCTTCCATCCATCCTTCCATCCATCCATCCATCCACTCATCCATCCATCCATCCTTCATCCATCCATCCATCCATCCTTCCATCCTTTCATCCATCCATCCATCCATCCATTCATCCATCCATCCATCCACTCATCCATCCATCCATCCTTCATCCATCCATCCATCCTTCCATCCTTTCATCCACCCACCCATCCATCCACCCATCCATTCATCCATCCGTCCATCCATCCATCCATCCATCCATCCAAAACCTCTGGACTCTGTGCTCAGTTCAGCAGCACACATACTAAAATTGGAACCACACAGAGATTAGCATGGCCCAGTGCAAGGATGACACGCAAAACTTTTGGACCCCACTGCCCAACAAAGGCCTCATAAACGCTTCAGAATTGACCCAAACTGAGCCACAGCCTTTATTCCCCCCCCCCCCCCGACATCAACCAGATGGGAGGATGACTGCAGATGCCCTTGGGAAGTGAGTGTGAGCCTGAATGACATCAATCAGCAGAGAGAGACTCAGGTAAGAGCTGTTGGCAGCCCACCCTCCCTGCAGTGGGGAACACAGGTTGCCATTCTGAAAGGACATCTTGGGTGGCACAGGACCGGCCCCACCACACCCTGCTCTGCTGTTCTCCATTTGATTATTTATTCCCAGTCTGGCCCCCTCCATGAGAATGTAAGCTCCTCTTTCCTGTTTTGTTCGCTGCTGTGTCTGCAGAGCCTAGAACAGTGCCTGGCCCAGATAAGCCGCCGCTGAATGAAATGAAGGAGGGGACAGACACAGCAGCCACTGTCACTGCCCACTTATAATGCATCAGGCACCGTACAAAATGCTTCACAGGAAGTATCTCATTTAATCCACAGCACAACCCAAGAGGTGAGTACTATTATTCTTGTTCTATAGAGTTAGGAAACGGGGCCTAAAGAAGCCAGGTCATCTGCCCAATGGCACACTGAGAAGAGGTGGTTAAGTCCAGATTTCAAGGATTCCAAAGGCCGGTCGTTGGCTCCAGACACCTCCTCTAGTTTATGATGTGCCATCCTCTGGGCAGTGCAGAAAGAGTGGTATCGGCTAGGAATTCAGGGAGGGCTGGGGGCCACCCGGAGAATGTGGGAGCTTCCGCGGGGATATGCACAGGACTCAACTCGTGGCCGGGAGGAACCAACATCCATCGCATGGCCCTCCATAGCGCATGCATGCTGTCAATCTTGAGTCCCCACATCCCCTACCAGGACTCTTCCTAACCTCCAGACCCTCACTCTCTCACCTTGTATCTCTCAGGGATCTCAGACGTAACATGGCTGAACCAGACCCCATCAAACTCCTCCTCTACCAGCCTTCCCATCTCAGAGTGGCACCCTCAGCCACACAGCTGTGCGGCCACACCTGTGGGCACCTTTACTTGCTCTCTTCCCTTCATCCCCCACATCCTTCAGCAAGACAAATTCCTACAACTCCACCTCCAAATTAAATCCCAAATCCATTGGCTGTATTCCATTTCCACTAACTGGCTCCTAGGCTGACCCACTAGTATCTTTCATTTGAACCCCTGCAAGAGCCTCCTGACTGTTTTTCCTTCTTCCTCTCCACGCGTACCCTGTCCTCCCAAGTGCCAAAAGTCAAGAACCACGAAGGGGCTGAGCTCTCGCTCGTGTGAAAGCTGACAAATCATGCTGGTTTCTTGGACGATGACCGGAGACACGAGACTCTTGGGTCAGAGACAACAGACTTCGTCACTCACAACAAATGCAGTGGGAAGTGCCAACATGCTCACCGAAGGTCCCTTAGCCCCAGTTCCCGCAGGGGTGACATGGATGGGCTTAGATGGATGCCTGCACGATCAGTGGGTTTGCATTACAAGAGAGAAACCCTGAGCCTGGGGAACCTGTTCTTTCATAGCAAGCAGGGAATAAAGCTGCTCTCCGTCATGAAGGGGACATCCCTTCATGTGTCCGGCTCACTCACTGCAAACACAGCCCTGAGAAATGGCTCAAGTAGAGAGCAGTCAGAGGCTTGCATCCATGGCTTCCACAATAAGATGAATGCCCACTGATCCAGAACAAAATTCAGACTACTTAACGCGGCTTTCGAGGCCCAGAGTGATCTGGCTCCTGCCTGCCCCTCTGACCTCACCTCCCAATCCCACTGCCCCCATTCATCCCGCTTCGGCCACACAGGCCTCCTCAGGGCCTTTGCATTTATTCTTCTCCCATCTCTTCCCATGGGTGGCTCCTTCTCGCCCTTTGGACGGCACCCTCCTTGAGGAAGCTTTCTCTAACCACTCCAGCAAACACGGCCTCCCACCTTCATCATTATATCACGAACACATCCTATTCTCTTCAAATGCTGTCACCCTCTGACGTGACCCTTCCTTGTTTCCTCCAGTTGTGTGTCACCACATGAGGGCAAGGACCTCATGTGTCTGGTTCCCCACTGCACCCCCAGAGCTCAGAACAGGGTCTGGATGCTAAGAAATATATGTCTGGGGCAAATATAAACGCAAGGCAGGTTGAATCCCCAGCTCAGGAGGCTGGAGACTCTGATAGTGGTCCTGAGGGTGGGAAATGCCAACCAAGTTGCTTCTCAGTGCTTTGGAAACATAAAACCTGGCATGACTCAGCTTAATACCAGGGTGCGAGTGCTGTGTGGCTCAATGTTGTGCTTCGAGCACGAGGCTTCTCTTTGTAGCAGCCTCAGAGAACGTCAGTGGGGACACCGCGGCATGATTGTAGGGGAAGCCAAGTGATGGAAAGTCTTCAAAAAGTATATATAGAGACATCTGTTGTTTAAAGAAAACAACTAATTCTCTCATAATGATGCGTTTGCCCCTCTCGTGGAGTGAGTAAGAGCTTGAGCTCTGGACTCAGACTACCCTGGGTTCAAGTCCTAGCGCCACCAGCCTCCGTCCCCACTGAGTAAAGGGAGAAAAGCTTTTAGCTAATAGCACCGTCTGGAAGGTGAAGAAGGGGACAGATTTTGGTGGGAAGATGACAAGGGAGCTTTCGGATACATACAGACACTGCAAAGACGTGGGATCTCCCCAAGGACACTGCCCAAGGAGGCAGCTGCGAGTTCAGGGCCACGACAACAATGAACCAACCAGGCAGAAGGCGATGGCAGCTCAGGTCATCAGGATGACAAGGTGCCCGGGAGAACGATCCTCGACTCCTCAGAGTGCCCGCGGATGGAGGTAGAAGGTAACCCAGAGCCAGAAAAGGGGACTGAGAAGGAATATGACAAGAAGTTGAAGACAGACAGAGGGGGTGTCTTCTCCGAAGATGACAGAGGAACCAAGGGACTGGGGTTGACGAGGGGGAGGGAGTGGTGGCGGTGGTCAGCAGAGTCTATGCTGAGGCTGCTCTTTACCTGAGTGAGCAGGGCTGAGTCCCCCGACCTCTCTGAGCCTTTGGAAGTGATAACTATTATCAGTAGTGATAGTAACATCAGGAGGAATAATAAACCCTGAGGATAGCAAATCCCTCCCCTTGGACCTGGTTGGGGATGCAGTTGGGGCTCTTTTAACTCAGCTGCTACCCTTCTCAACCACCAAAGAATGTCCGAGGATTGGCTACAAAATGGCAGCTGTGTTGCCATGGGGCAGTGGGGCAGGTGCATAGGCTTTGTTGCAAGCTGGATTCACGGCGAGGGGCCCCGAATAGCCAAAGCAATCTTGGAAGAGAAAACCGAAGCTGGAGGCATCACAATCCTGGACTTCAAGCTATATTACAAAGCTGTAATCATCAAGACCGTATGGTACTGGCCCCACAACAGACACTCAGATCAATGGAACAGAATAGAGAACCCAGAAATGGACCCGCAAACGTACGGCCAACTAACCTTTGACAAAGCAGGAAAGAATAGCCAATGGAATAAAGACAGTCTCTTCAGCAAGTGGTGCTGGGAAAACTGGACAGCGCCGTGCAGAACAATGAACCTGGACCTGGACCACACAAAAGGTGAGGGAAATGACAGACAGCTGTTTCTTAGGGCCTGGCCATACACAAGCGAAGTCCAAGTGGATCTTGTGTGTGCCTGTTTGCCAAACACGGCCTGATCCCCTCCCAGGTGCCAGGAGTGCGCCAGGCTCTCAAGGTAGAAGACAAATGACCCCCAGCGGCAGCATCTCGCAGAAAGAGCAGGCCAGCCCTGCGCTTACCTACAGGAGCCCGTGGCTATGATGGAAGTGAGAGCATTCCTCTCCAGCTGGCCTCATGGGGCTGGTGTAGGAAGTAGGGCACGGAGGCCTCTTGAGAACATGGTCACCTTTGGGGACAGACTACATCTCTCCTCCCGGAGGTCATACCCGGTGCCCCCACCCAAAGTGAGAGGTACAGAGGAGCCAGGCAAAGCTCCCCAAGGATTACAGACTGTGGCTCATCACCCACCTGCCCCCTTTGGCCATGGAGGCCTGATCAGTGGGCTGCGGGTACATGATGAACCCATCCCAACCCATCCCTCCAGCCTCCCTGCATCCGTCTCGGGTTCCCATCATCCGCGACCTCCATTCATGTCAGGAGAACATATAATTCATAGACCAACAAACGCAGGGCCACCCCGCACCTCTGTTACTCCATCCGTCTTAGCCTTTGGCAGCTTCAAAGGGCGGGGAGCATCTGGAGCCGGGGGCTGGACCGGCACCTCCACGGCGACCCCCGTCTTCCCTTGGCCGGACAGCCGTAGGGCTGAGAGAAGAGGTTAATAGGCTGGCATCTTAACACAGTCTATGCAGGTTGGCCCAGAATACAGAAGCGACAGGCCCGAGGCCACACAGTGGAAGTGGGAGGGGACCAGGGCTCAGACCTCCCAGTGGCCTGAGAAAATGGCTGCCCAAGACCACGTTCATATTGAGGCTGACCCGCGTGGAGAACCTGACCCAGACTCCGCGGCCTCTGGCTCTCTGCTGGGTCTGGACAGGGGGAAGCAGGGGTGGGAGACCAGAGGCAGAAGAAAGGGGGTGCTGTTCACCGCTCATGCTCACTCCCTGCTGGGTGGCCTCTGGCCAACGCCACGGGCAGCCCTCTCTTGAGTTGCTCCCCACCCTGTGCCCTCAGACCTGGCAGTCCTCACAGCTCCCCTCCTTTGCTAGCCCCGCCCACCCCTTGGAGCCCCATCCTTCATTCTGCTGTCTTCACTGAAACCCCCTGCATATGCCATCCAGTTCCACATAGCCCTCGATCTCTGCCAAAGTGTAGTCCACCTCCACCTCCGGCCTCGGGAGAAGGTTCTAGAATCTGATTGGGAAAGGAGTGTAGAGGAAGGTCACACAAACACACACACACACACACACACACACACACACACACACCGCCGGCCCATAGGGTCAGGGGAGCTTCCTGGGCAGGGGGCTTCTTGAGCTGAGCCTCACAGGCACGAGAGCTGGGAAGGAAAACAGAGATTACACCAGGCAGAGGGTGGACAGTGTAGACTCCTGGAGTCTGGGAGAGCTGGGCCTGAGGGGGTGACCAAGAATGGTGACGGGGGGTGAGAAGGGGTCCCAAGGATGACTTCATTAGACTTCCCAGACCTGTGTAGGGCACGTTCTAGCAGCCCTGTAGGTAGGAAGGGTATGCCTGCAAGTGGAAAATGATGCTGAACTTGGCCTTTTGAGGAACCAGAAGATGCACGGCCGTGCTGCCTGGCGCGAGCCTCCGCTCCCTCTCTCTTAACAGTCCCGCCTGATGATCCCGTGGGTGATAATCCCGCCCGACCCCGTCTTGGACACATTGTGAGTGGGAAAGCGCTTTGCAAACGATAAAGTGCTGGACCCAAGGGAACAATGATGGCCATTATTTAGGCAAAAGTAACAAATGAGTTTGTCGGCCTGACCGGAAATGAAGGCCCCCTCAGCACCCCGAGCTTCCTCCATGCTGCGGACTCCCCTGATCGAATAACCAAATCTCCAGCTGCTCCCCAGACAGACGGACGCCTGCTGATGTCTCCAACAGCCCCGGTGTCCCCGGGCGGCTGCACCGTTGTTGCAGAGCAGAGGCGCAAGGTGCCGAAAATCTATTTTCAGGCTCTCTGATTAGGTGATGACAGCTCTGGTTTTAGCCGATTAAATACCATTTTCACTCACATAGATCAGGCCCAGAAATGGGGGTATTTGCTTCAGGAGGACTTCCCCTTGGGCTTCTTCTCCATCACCATTATGTTCTAACCACGGCCTGTGCACGCACTCGGTCTCTGTATGCGCTGGACGCTGGGGTCCAGGGTCAAGCCCTGACCCCGGAGAGTCACAGTCCAGCGGGGGAGACAGAGACCTGTGACGGTCCCTCTGCGGGTCCCGAGCTCATCCTCATCAGCGACGGAGACTCGACACTCGACTCCCAGGTTCCTGACCTCAGGGAGCTCCCGTGCTCGTGTGTGAAAACCAACAAGCAAAATCCGATCGTTAACACAAGGCACCAAGAGCCCAGGATGAGGCTGTAAGAAGCGGAGTTGGACAAACCCACTCAAGCCGCATGCACACACGCTCCGGCCAATCGCTCGTGCCCCTCAGGGGCGCTCGAGGCAAAACAGGGCCCTTGAGATCATGACCCTCCCCAAGCAGGCCTCGACTTTCCCATCTGTAAAATAGGCTAATGATAACAGTCGTTGCTTTATAGAGCTGTGACAAGAAGAAATGAGCTAATGCACGGATATGCTTTGCACGGGGCTCGGCACACGGGAGCTGCTTGGTAAAAGTTCCTTGTTAGCGCTGTTGTTAATTCCTTCCCCAAAGCTGCTGCCCTGGGCAAGGTCTCCGGAAGAAGCTGGCTTGATGAGAGAGAGAGAGGGCCAAAGAGGAGTGCTGAATGGCTCCCCGTGTCTGACAGCCCAGCACTGAGGTCAAGAGCACAGGCCGGGAGCAATTTAGGTTCCTTTCCAATTCCACTTCGTCCTGGCCTCTGAGCCTTAGTTTTCTCTCCTGTAAAATGGGACAAGGGTCCCTGTCTCTAATCTCCGTCTCCATCTACACACGGCTTCTCCTCTTCTCTCTCCTCCTCTTCTGTCTCTTAAAAGGGCACTTGCCTCTGGGTTTAGGGCTCCCCCGGATAAGCCAGGATAACCCCGTCTTGAGGCCCTTAACGTAATTATATCTACAAAGAACCTTTTTCCAGAGATCTGTCCGAAGGACTCGGACACATCTTTTGGGGGTCCACCATTCCACCCACTCAGCGGAGAGGGCAGACTCAGAATCACCTGTCCACAGGCCTCACACGGAACCTGGTGACCTTGAGAGGTCACAAGCACTTACGGGGTGAAGTTGGCAGCATTGTGTATGGAAAAGAGGAAGAAGCTGATGCTTCGCTCTGACTTGGTGGATGACCTTGGGGGGGTGGGGCACTGTCTGTGTGGGCCTCAGGCTTTCCTTTATAAAACTGGGAAGTTGGGTACTATTACCTCTGGGTGACATCCTAAAATCTAGGCCTGGATGTGCTTCCCCTGGATGTGGCTTCCTCCAGGCGTCAGTGGCCAGGCACTCAGGGAGCCCTACTCTTCTCCTAGCCAGACCCCAGATTTCTTCGGGAAATAGCAGGAAAGATGGCCCCGGACTAGAACGTGGAGAGAGACAGAAGAATGAGTGTAGAACCTCAGGAAAGCTGCTGAGCATTTATCTCATGTTCCCAAAGCATGATTCCCATTTTACAGCTGTACAAGCGGAGGCCCAGAGGGACCAGTCCCTAACCAGAAGCCACCCAGCTAGTGTCCGCCTGCCTCTCAGCCAGTGCTTTGGGAGGAAAAAAACAAACAAACAAAAATCTGGCTCTGTCTCCGGGACGCTGGTGTAAAGCAGGCATCTGGGGGTTTCTGATGCGTGTCTTCAGTGCCGGGCACCGGGCTAGTGTTTTATTTTGCTGGATCGCCTTTTAACCTCATGGAGCCCTGAGAAGTCTGCCTATTGTGCTGGGCCACATTTTACCAATGAGCGACGGCAGCTTGCAGCTTCTGGGACTTGTAGAAGCCACAGGGCAGCTGCCGTGCCAAGAAGCCATTCCTGAAGCCATTCCTGAAACACGGGGGCCCAATGGATGGGGAAGTAGCAGGTACAGGGGTAGGAGGATGTATCAGAGGGGAGGCACCAGGGGGCAGGTGGGTGCTCGTTGAAGCAGACCCCTGTGCCAGGCTAGTGCGGGCCAGGGATGCACGGGGCTGGGGGGGGGGGTGCGGGGGGGGGTGCAGGTGATACACCATCCCAGCCAGCAAAGTCGAAGAGTAGAGTGAACGATGCTCTGATGTCTACCCCACGTGCTTTGATGCAACACCATGGAAACTGACCAGCAGTGACCTTCTGAATACGGTCATAATCGTGACAGAATCATTCAGCTCTGCCATATAATATGATCCGCTTTATCTAAATTAGCCCGCCAGCTAATGCACACCCTCCCCCACCCAACCCGCTCTTGGGGGGTACCTTCCAAAAGGCGGGTCTCCAAGATGCTCTATCAGTAGGCCTCTGGCAACGGGCACATCACTGCACACCGTGGTAGCCTGCACTGGGCACTGGGCATTGGACACCGGACACGGGCATCGGGTCTCCTGGGTGGGCTCTGAAGGCAGTGTGGCCAGACGGGGCTGCTAGCCTAATTAAACGATCCCAGGACACTGCGGTGGCCCTAACGCCTGGGTAGTTACGGAAGCAAACCAAAACTTAAGCCACGGTCAGGGCACTTGAATCCAAGAAAATGGAACGTAGGGGGCGCCTGGGTGGCTCAGTCGGTTGAGCGTCCGACTTCAGCTCAGGTCATGATCTCACGGTTTGTGGGTTCGAGCCCCGCGTCGGGCTCTGTGCCGACAGCTCAGAGCCTGGAGCCCGCTTCGGATTCTGCGTCTCCCTCTCTGTCTGCTCCTCCCCTGCACATGCTCTGTCTGTCTGTCTGTCTCTCAAAAATAAATAAACATTAAAAAAAAAAAAAGACAACAGACCTTAGAAACAATCAATCACAAACAGTAGAGGCTTTCCCACACAAGGCAACTGCTTATGCTGTGACCCAGCACATAATTGCTTTGCTTTGCTTTGCTTCACCGTCTTCTCTATGGAAACCTTGCCCCAGCTCCAGTGCCATTTGAAACATCTTTCAGGGTACCTGCCCGGTTCAAATCGACGTATGCTCAAATAAAGTCTCGACGATGTTAACGTGCCTCAGTTTCCATGCAACAGCGCTCGGAATCAATATTCATGTAGGCCAGCGGTGCTCAGCTTGGACGCTATCACCATTTTGGCCTGAGTCATTCTTTGTGGCGGGGACGGTCCTGCACATCGTGGGATGTTCAGCAGCCTCCCTGGCCCCTACCCACCAGGAGCACGTGGCACCCCATCCCCCAGTTGTGACAACCCAAAACGTCCCTGGATGTTGCGGTCCTGAGTGCAAAATCGCCCTTGATGGAGAACCACAGGTATATGCAAATGCTCTCTCCCTGTCCTCCAGAAAATCACTTCTATCTGGGGAGGATTTTAGGTGCATGCACCCCACGTAGAAGATTTTAGAGCTGGAGGCCTACAGTAACTTCCTGGGGCTGCCTGCACAAAGCACCACGAATGATGGGACAGAAACGCGTTGTCTCACAGTTGCAGAAACCGGAAGTCTGAACTAAAGGTGTCAGCAGGGCCCGGCGTCCCCTGAGCCTCCAGCAGGGGGTCCTTCCTGGCCTCTCCCAGCTTCTGGTGGTGGCCGGCACTCTTTGGCTTCTGGACAGATCACTCCAATCTCCACGTGGCCTTCTCCCCTGTGCGTGTCTCTGGGTCTTGTCTTCTCTCGAGGACACCGGTCATACAGGATTGGGGCCCATCCTACTCCAGTATGACCTCATTGGCACTCATTACCTCTATAGCAACCCCAGTTCCAAACAGAGTGGCATTCTGAGGTCCCAGGAGGGACAGGAACTGGGGGCGGTGGGGACACTACATAACTCACAAGGCCTTGAAGAGAGAGTGGAGTCCGCTCTTATCTTTGCAGTGGGGGAAACTGAGGCCAGAAAAATTTGGTTACTTCTTCTAGATCCCAGCATCAGACAGAGGGCAGACCTAGGATCAGTGACAGCCTTCCGGACACCACACACTGCATCCAAGGACATACGGGACAGTGGGGACCAGAGTTCTGTCCGCAGGAGACCGCAGCTAGCCCACTGCCCAGGTCCCTGGTCCCAGCCACACACCTGCACATCCCAACATGAGGGGAGTCTCCTAGGACGGCCCTTCAACCTCCTCTCCGGCTCTGCCCCCCAAGGAATCCCTCACTTCTCCCTATTGCCAGTCAGACCCAGTCACCAAAGGAGACAAGCCTTGTTGGTTAATTTTTTCCCCCTTCAAAAAAATAAATAAATTCATAAATGGTCTTTGGCAAGCTGTTTACTACCCAGCTTTAATGGCCTGTTTATTACCTTGAGCCTGTGTCTGTTAACACCCCCCCTCGTCATTTTCCCTCATTAACTGTCAATTTGGAGGCCAGATTTGGCATAAACCATGCCTGGACCTAAATGGCTGTGGACAGTTGATTTTATGACCGTGCCTTGTCTTGGAAACGTGGGGCCTGTCATCAGAGGAGGGTTGACGTGGACAGGTCCAGCCGCAGACAGCCGGGATGTGGGGCTGCCGGCTGGGAGGTGAGGCAGGTGGGGATTTGGGGGCTCGATTCACAGGGGCGTGCGGGCCCTTCTCGTGGTGGCTGAGGGACGGAACCATATTTGGAAACGAGTTTCACTTCAGAGAGGGACCGCAAAGGATCTCTGATCTGGAAAAGCTGCGCGCCTACGAATGCAGGAAAGAAAAGACCTCTTTGGGAAACCCCCCTTGTCAACGGGGGGAAGATACGGAAGGAACGAGAGCTGCCTCTATCCCCGAAGAGCTCCTGTTCAAGGACAGAGACGGATGCGTCCGCAGGTCACGACAGGCCACGGGGAAGCTCGGCCTGGGCGGCCTGGGGGGAGCCCCTCAAGGCTGGTCGGAACGGCTCTGCCCGAGGGCTGGCGCGAGCCCGGGAGGACCGGATGTTCATCACCGACAAAGAGACACAGAGGTTCAAGAGTGTCGGGAGGGGGGAGGGGGATGGGGTGGTCACAGCCCTTCGCCGGCTTTCCGGCATCTCCTGATGGCACTCCCTGGGTTCCAGCCGCGCCATCGGTAGTGGGTTCAACGGGACCCCCAGAGTTCAGGCCTACCTGGAATCTCAGGATGCGACCTTAGTCAGAAATAGTGTCTTTCCAGAGGTAATCGGGGAGGTTAAGTTCATATTCAGGTATACCCTGAATCCATTAACTGATGTCCTTAGAAGAGGAGAGGACGCAGGAGGAACGTCATGTGACCACGGAGGCAGAGGTAGGAGTGAGGGAGCTAGGAGCCCAGAGCCCCAGAGCGGGCCCTGCTGGTACTTTGTTCTTTTTTTTCTTAACGTTTTTTTATTTATTTTTGAGACAGAGAGAGACAGAGCATGAACGGGGGAGGGGCAGAGAGAGAGAGGGAGACACAGGATCGGAAACAGGCTCCAGGCTCTGAGCCGTCAGCCCAGAGCCCGACGCGGGGCTCGAACCCACGGACCGCGAGATCGTGACCGGAGCCGACGTCGGCCGCTTCACCCACTGAGCCACCCGGGTGCCCCTCCTGCTGCTACTTTGAGCTGAACTGAACTGAATGTGTGTCCGTTGGAAGCCACCAGTTTGTGGCCCTTGGTTACGGCAGCCCTGAGAGACCAACACCCCACCCCTCTCCTCTTAGAAAGCTCCAGCCCCATAGGACCCCGTCCCTCAGCGCCCTTCTAAACCTCTGTATTGTCCAGAGGCCTGGCCAAGGAGCTCCGGGTTAAGAGGGCAAGCTGAGCACACACTTCTGACTTCACTCCCTTAAAAAAGAAATCCCACTAACTTACCTAAAGGGGTTTTTAAAGAAAATACCTCCACAAGGTTAGGAGAGAAGGAGGAGAAAACCGTGGAAGTTTGGGTCTCACCGCTTCTGTCCCCATCCCGGGGCTTCCGGGGCGGTTTGTTGAGGGTGTCATCCCTTAAGATCCCCACGGTCGAGATCCTGGCGTGGGGAGCCTGACTTGCTTCATACTTGCTCTTGACCATGAACTTGCTTCCTGCTCTCCCAGGCAGGGCCTGGGGCCAGCAGAGACACCCATTTTACCCCTGGAAGGTTCTGCCTTGACCCGTCCCTGAGCTTGCGAGCCCAAAAGGGCAGCCACTTCCTGACCTGGCGACCTGGTCACGTGGTGGGGCTCCTCCAGATGCCCTGCGGGGGTGCCCTCACCCGACTTTCCTTCCAGGGAGCTCGCGGGGAAGCTGAACCAGCACCCAGCCTGCAGCTGGCCCTTCTCCATGCAGCCAAGCTTCGCACGGCTTTTCTTTTTTTTTTTAACGTTTATTTATTTTTGACACAGAGAGAGGCAGAGCATGAACGGGGGAGGGTCAGAGAGACAGGGAGACACAGAATCCGAAACAGGCTCCAGGCTCTGAGCCGTCAGCCCAGAGCCCGTCGCGGGGCTCGAACTCACGGACCGCGAGATCATGACCGGAGCCGAAGTCGGACGCTTAACCGACTGAGCCACCCGGGCGCCAATCGCACGGCTTTTCTAAACAAACGACATTCTGGGGTGATACCTACACAGGTGATAAAAGTCAGCTACATATTGGATAGAGAATCTCCTGGGGGGGGGGGCACAAGGGAGAACCACACATGGGACCTCAAGAGCGGCCTTCCTCGGCTCCCCGGGCCACACCAGCCACCGGGTTCCGTTGTCTGGGAGGGGCTGGTGCTGCCGGTGGGGGACCCCGCTGTTGACCGAGGCTCTGAGTTACCAGTAAATGCTCAATTTCTCGAACTGCGGGTGCATTTTCTTAACTGTTCTTTCAACTAGGTGTATACATCTTATGCTGAAGTTCGTATGCTGGGTCTCCTTTTTTTTTTTGGAAAATCTGTTGAAATGTCACCTTCTCCTACAGGCTCTCTTTACCCTTCTCAGACCACGCAAGTCACACCTTCTTCCATGTTCCGCAGGCACGTCCCCCGGGGGTTACAAACTCCGACACCTACAGGCCAGTGACATTCCCCCGGTGAGGCTGTCAGGAAGGACCCACACACACCAGCTATAAAGAGGTGACAGTCACCTACGGGAATGTGTGTCCAGGGGTACCAGATCTAGCTTTTCAGGACAAGCTAGAATATTCAGCTTTTTGTGTCAAATCTGTTGCCCCTCCCCCCCAATCCCCAGGGGCCGTAAGGCATCCGTGTGTTGCCGAAGCTCTAACCCACACCGTGGTTGATCTGAGCACGGTCACACGGTCTCCAGGCACCCGTGGGGTCCTCAACAAAGGGGCTCCTCTGTGATCTGGACGATCCTGACATCAGCCACTGTAAGAGCCAGACATGTAGCCACGTACTCTGAGCCGGGCTTTACTCAACAGTAACTCATGCGATCCTCACCAGCTGTGTGCCAGACATTGTACTAAGCTCTTCGGGTACTTGTATCTGAATCCTTGCAAAAAAGCTCGGCAGCCGGTGCTGACTCCATTCTACACATGAGAACAGCTGAGTCTCAGAGCAATCATTGCTTGAGCTTCCAAAGCTGGTAGGCGGTAAGGCTTGGGGCCGGGAGTGTTAGCCGAGGGACGTGTTCCCTGACCGCTGTACCCAGTGACACTCAAGCACTGGGCCAAGCTGACTCGCAGGTCTACAGGAAATACACAATCCCTGCTTCAACAAGCCTGTGACCTTGGGCGACATACACAGCCTCTCTCTAGCTCTAGTTTTCATGTCCGTAAAACGGGCTTAATGACAGTGCCTGGGTCCTTGGGAGGGAGGGAAGATTGAACCAGGGGAAGTAGGCAGTGTATTTAGCACAGTCCCTGGGCACAGTGCGGGTCAAACTGCAGTACGTTTCATTATTATGACTATTTCTTTCATTGATGTTGATTTTTGTCATGATCCCCAAATGGTCCCTTCCGTCTGCAGCAGCTATCAGGGCTGGGTGTGTTGGGATGCATTCACTCGCGTGCCCGCTTGAGGTTTGGAAATCAACACCCATAGGAAAGCTGTCGGTTACATGTTGATGGGGAGGAAAGAAAGGGGGAAACTGGGGAGACAGGGAGAAGCAAAGAGGGAGGAAGGAGGAAGGAACTGAAACCCCAGGAGGAGACGTGTCACTGCGCTCCCTGAGGCGGAAGGGACAGCCATGGAACATGGCTGGGTGCCCACCACGGTCCAAGTTTCAGGCTGCCCGCGGGACACCAGCCACATCTCGTCACAATCGGGGCGGGTGGGGGGTGGGGGGAGGTGTTGTCAACTACTTTTCCAGGAGAGGAACCCTACCCTTAGGAATCCCATCTTGTCCCAGGCATTAGCACCCTTGTGTCTGGCCATCTCTCTTGGCCCGCTGGGGCTGCGTGTAAAAGCTTCAGGCCCGGGCTCATCTGCCACTCACTGCTTCTCATCCTGTGTCCTTGAGGGTTTGCCTGTCACAGTAGGACCAGGCCACACCACCGCACCACCAAAAGGGACCCCACCCACCTTTGATAACATTGCCCTTTGTTTTTAAACTCCTTTGCCCCTATGCTAATCCCATTAATTTAAGTGTTCTAGAAGGCAAGAAGGAAAGGAGCATTTTTATTTTCTTATTTACCAGACAGCTTGCTTATCTCATGTAATCCACTCAGCAACAGGCTGTCTCCACCTGACTCTCCCCCTCAGCCCTATTAACCTGCAGCCTCTTGCGAATTTGAACTCTCTGCCTTCCCCCCACTCCAAAGCACCCCTCCAAACTTCAGGGACCCATTTCTTCAAGTAAGCGCACTCTTGGGTGAAGGGTATATACTTAGCTTTCTCTTAGCGCACCACAAAGCTGAAGAAGTAGCCCTGTTTATATCTCCGGGGCATGGGAGGATCCTTTTTTAATATCACGATTGTTTATAGAAGGTTGTTTGTTTTTTTTTCTCATTGGATTTTAGGAATTGTTTATGTATCCTGGGTAGTAATCCTTTGTCCGTTCGAGAGTTACTGTGTCTTCTGCCCAATTGTGGTTTGTTGGTCGAAGAGGGGTTTGAACAGCAGTTCCTGATTCACTGAAATCCTATTTACCAATCTTGTCTACGACTAGGCTTTTTGAGTCTTGTTTAGAAAATACTTCCTTTCTTGGAGGCCATAGGAATATCCTCCTATGGTTTTTTTTCCGAAACGTTTTAAAGCTGTGCTTTTCTTATTTACCTATTCAATTTACCTGGATCTAGTTTTTGTACGTGAAGGCTCAGGAGAGGACCCGTGGGTTTTTCCCCTGTGGATACACACGGTTCTAGCATCTTCTATAGGCCAGTTCATCTCTCTGGTGGCCAGATGCCGCTGCAGTCATAGATCAGGTTCCCAAACGTGCTTGGGTTTGTTTGCGAGCTTTTTATTCTATGCTTCACTGGTCAGTTTCTCTGCCAATAACACTGCCATAATCCGCATAGCTGTACAATAAATCTCAACATCTTCTGGGCAACTCGCCCCACTTCATGCTTCTTTAGGAATGTCTTGGCTATTCTTGGGCCTTTGTTCTTCCATATAAATTTTAGAATCAGCTTGTTCGGGTCCTTGAAAAATCCATTTGGGGATTTTGATTGGCATCGTATAAAGTCTATGGCTCGATGTGGGGATATTTGAGACCTCCAACAATACTGTCTTCCTAGCCATGAACTGAAAATACCTCTCCATTTATTTATGGCCTTTTTATGATTGTCTCTAACACTGTATACTTTTTCTCTAGAAAAGTCTTCCACATCTAAAAAAAATAATTAACCTTAGATGCTCCGTCCCTGTTCTGTTGCCGTTGCTATTATAAAGGAGTCAGTTCTGAAATTATGTTTTCATTGTTTGTTGTTGCCTGTCGCTGGTGGATGGAAATGCAATTCATTTTTCTTTTTAAAAATTTTTTTTTTCAACGTTTATTTATTTTTGGGACAGAGAGAGACAGAGCATGAACGGGGGAGGGGCAGAGAGAGAGGGAGACACAGAATCGGAAACAGGCTCCAGGCTCCGAGCCATCAGCCCAGAGCCTGACGCGGGGCTCGAACTCACGGACCGCAAGATCGTGACCTGGCTGAAGTCGGACGCTTCACCGACTGCGCCACCCAGGCGCCCCTCATTTTTCATTATTGACTTTATATCTAGCTATTTCGCTAAACTCTTACTAATCTTAATTTGTAGATTCTTTCGTATTTCCTATGTAAATAATCCTATCATTTGTGAATAATGACAGGTTTGGGTTTTTTTCTTTTTTCCCAATCATTACATCTTTTTCTTGCCTTGTTGCACTGGCGAGGGCCTCTGATGTAATAGTGGTGACAGAATGCATTCCTGTCTTCTCTCTAATTTCTAGGGAAAAGATTCTAATTTACTACCAAATGATTCTGGTAGATACCTTCACTTTGTCAAGGAAGGTCTTTTCCATTTCTATGCTGGTAAATTTTTAACTGATTGATTACAAATGGGCAACAGGTTTTCTAAATTCTTATTTCTACGCACATTGGGACAGTTTGTTTATATCTGCTAAACTAGCGAACACTTACCAACTTTTTTCCAATATTAAATCACCTTTGCATCGTTGGGATTAAACCCAACTTAGTTCCCATGCATTATCTTTTTGATACATTGCCAAATTCCATTGGTAATATTTTAGATGAGACTTCTACATTCATATTAATAAATGAGATTGTCTTTCTCACACCGTCCTTGACTAAGTAGGTTTTGATATCAAGGTTATATTACCATCATAGAATGAGTTAGGCACTTTTTATTAGTCTCTGGAAGATTTTCTGTATGATCGGGATGAGCTGGGAAGTTTAGTTGAACTCCTTTGTTTAAAAAAAAAAAAAATCTAAGGGCACCTGGTGGTTTAGTCAGTTAAGTGTCCAACTTCGGCTCAGGTCATGATCTCACGGTTCATGGGTTCGAGCCCCGTTTGGGCTCTGTGCTGACAGCTCAGAGCCTGGAGCCTGCTTCAGATTCTGTGTCTCTCCCATGCTCATGCTCTGTCTTTCTCTGTCTCTCAATAATAAATAAATGTTAAAAATTAAAAAAAAAGGAAAAAAAATCTAGGACCTGTAATTATCTTTTCCTATAGGAAGATAATTAAGCTCTTACTCATTTTATAAGTGGTTTTAAGAAATTTTGGGCTTTTGGGGCGCCTGGGTGGCGCAGTCGGTTGGGCGTCCGACTTCAGCCAGGTCACGATCTCGCGGTCCGTGAGTTCGAGCCCCGCGTCAGGCTCTGGGCTGATGGCTCGGAGCCTGGAGCCTGTTTCCGATTCTGTGTCTCCCTCTCTCTCTGCCCCTCCCCCGTTCATGCTCTGTCTCTCTCTGTCCCAAAAATAAATAAACGTTGAAAAAAAAAAAAGAAAAAAAAAAGAAATTTTGGGCTTTTTCATTCTCTTCGAATCAATTTTGGAGTTATTTTTCTATGAACGTCACTATTTTGTTTGACTTCTAAGAATTTATTTGAATTCTAAGAATTCAAATTTTTGGCCTAAGGATGAAAAAAAAATGTTTTTAGTGTTTATTTATTTTTGAAAGAAAGAGAGAGAGAGTGAGAGAGAGAGCGAGAGAGAGAGGCAAAAAGAGAGGGAGACACAGAATCCGAAGCAGGCCCCAGGCTCTGAGCTGTCAGCACAGAGCCCGACGCGGGACTCGAACTCACAAACCATGAGATCATGACCTGAGCCAAGATCAAGAGTCAACGGCTTAACCAACTGAGTCACCCAGGCACCCCAGGCATAAAGATTTTTATAATATTCTACTAAATTTTTGTTGTGGCTATGGTTTTGATCCATTTACTTTCTTTATACTATTATATGCATATATTTTCTTTTTTTTTCAATCAGTCTACCAGATGCAGGCTGCTTCATTAATCTTTTCAAAAAACCAGTAGTCTTGTTGATCTGCTCTATTGTATCTTTTTTGTATCTATTTCATTAATTTCTGTTTGTATCTTCATGGTCTCCTCCTTTCTGCTGTCTTTGGGGGTATTCTGTTTTCCTTTTTAATGCATACATTTTCAGCTTCTCTTGGTTCTAATATAATATTTAAGGTTATGGATCTCCACTTAAGACCGCTTTCCCTGCATACTGACATGTAATAGTTTGGGTATCAATCAAGTCTAATTATTTCAAATGCAAATTATTATTCTTTTATTCATGAGTTGTTGTGAAGCGGGCTTTTAAATTTCCAGACATGGAAAGATTACTAAAATTTCTCTTTGCACTATCTGTAGCTACTTCGTAAATTCCACTGTGATCAGAGACTGTCATATCTGTATGACATTCATTGTCTTAAATAGATGACAAATGTTCCGTGGTTTAAGAGTCTACACATTTCAACCCTGTCTTCCGACCATGATGCAATTAAATTAGAAATTAAAACCAGTGCTAAGAAATCGTAAAACACAGATGAAAATTTCCATCTGTACTTGAGAAGAACGACCATTTTTTAATTGTTGGAGGAGTTATATGCCCACGAAGTCACGGCCGACGATCCGACAACTGTAATTCAAATCTTCCATCATCTCGGGGCGCCTGGGGGGCTCCGTTGGTTTAAGCTCAGGTCATGATCTCGCGATTTGTGGGTTCAAGCCCTGTACTGGGCTCTCTGCTGTCAGCACAGAGCCTGCTTTGGATCCTCTGTGCCCCTCCCTCTCTGCCCCTTCTCCACTCGCACTCTCTCTCAAAAATAAATAAACATTAAAAAAAAAACTTCTGTCTTTTCTAATATTTTTTTGTGTGTTTATCGGTAACTAGTAAAGATGTGTTGAAATCCTTGACAATTATGGTAGATGTGTCCATTTCTCCCCGTAATTGTTTTCAGATTTTGTTTCACATTTTTGAGGCTTTATAAAATGGATGAAGTTTACAATGTCACATCTTCCTGGTGAATTAAACTTCTTATCCTTATCTACTGACCCTCTTTAACATTGCTTTTTTTTTTTTTTCTTAACAATAATTTAGCTTCTCATGGGTAGTGCTGATAAAGCTCTTTGAAATCAGGACAACATTGCCTTCCAATTATTACTCAATGTACTTGCTTACTATTTACCATTCCTTGCTTTGGCCTCTGCTCCCTGATATTTATTTATTTATTTGCTTGATTAGTTGCTTGTTTATGTATCTTTCGTGGCCCTTCAGAGTTCCCTTATTTCCAATAAGCTCATCAATACATCAAAATGTGTGTTTGCTATAATGTTGCCAGGCTCTAATTGACATAAGAGTCCCTCAGAATGCCTAGAGTGCCAGAATGCCAAATTGGCACACTTTTCAGTCTTTACTATATACATACTATATATATTTTATGTAAGCTTCATGCCCAGGTCGGAGCCCAACATAGGGCTTGAACACATGACCTTGAGATCAAGACCTGAGCTGAGATCAAGAGTCAGATGTTTAACCAACTGAGCCATCCAGGTGCCCCTACTATATTTCCAGAAAGTAGAAGTTATGGGCCTGGGGCGCCTGGGTGGCTCAGTCACACCCAACTCTTGACTTCGGCTCAGGTCGTGATCTCACCCTCCGTGAGTTGGAGCCCCGCGTCAGGAGCCAGCCTGCTTGGGATTCTCTCTCTCCCCTTCTCTCTACCTTTCCCCCACTCGTGCTCATCTCTCGCTCAAAAATAAATAAATACATAAACACTTTTTAAAAAAGAAGAACTTATGGGCACAAAAAGAGAAGACAAGGGACGTGGGCACCAAGGAGTACCGACCAGGGGATTCTGTGTGCCCATGTACACATATGCCTATTTTCCAAATACCTGTGGGTAAACAATGTGTGAAGGAAGTATGTGTATTCCTTTATCTGTGCTTCTGAAATCATAGGTTTTTCAAGTTATGTCTTATTTCTTTTCTTTAATTCTTTTTTCAGTGTTTATTTATTTTTGTGAGACAGAGACAGAGCATGACCAGGGGGAGGAGCAGAGAGAGAGGGAAACACAGAATCTGAAGCAGGGTCCAGGCTCTGAGCTGTCAGCACAGAGCCCGACGCCAGGCTCGAACTCATGAGCCATGAGATCATGACCCGAGCAGAAGTTGGAAGCTCCACCGACTGAGCCACCCAGGCGCCCCAATTAGATCTTACTTCAGTCAATGAATATTTACTATATATAAAACAACTAGGGTGTGAGGACCATAAAGATGTTAGAGATCCTCACATTCATTAACTGTAAATAGTGCTCACCTCTCCATGTTGGGCTTGTGGGTGGTGAGTATTGTCTTCTATTGATTTTCTGTTTCTTGAACTTCTGCTGTGAGCATGTACTAGTTCCCTGATTATAGGGAAACAGTTATTTTACAAAGGGGTTTTCATACTTCAAAGAGTTGGAAACTACTAGTTTGGGGATTGAGAGCTTATAGAGCAAGAAAAACAAATTCGAAGGTGAATGGATGGGGCCAGGCCCGTGAGGACAGTGAGAAAGTGGCCAAGGGAGCAGGGCGAGGAGCTGGGTTTCCAGTGACCTGATGGCCAAGGCCAGATGAAATGGGAGTGAACGCCTGTCAGCTCCATCCCATTTTTTGCTCTGTAAAACTGCAGGCCTGATGTTGCCAGATCTTTTGGCTAAGTGAAAATAGATATCTACATTTTGTTATTTGAAATCTTTACAGAGTTTCCAATGCTGGCAAACTCACTTTTTAAAAAATGTTTAAACATGGTGCAGTTCAAATCAACCATCTGTGCAGATTAGATATGGCTCCTGGGTGGCCCCTTGATATCCTGTGTTAGGACCTGGGTTCCTTATCTCTTTCACCTCCACATGCACACTCCACAATCACTAAGATCAGGTCCAGCCCTGAAATATTTCTGAAACAGGAGACACCACCAATTTCCTCCTTCAGTTCAGATTATGGGAAGCCTCTCCATCTGCCCTAGTTTTAATCACATTGAAACCGTCACCAAGTGGGTGTATCCATCCATCCGTCCGTCTGTCCATCCGTCCATCTTGTCTGTCCATCCACCTATCCGTCCATCCATCCATCCATCCATCCATCCATCCGTCCATCCATCTTGTCTGTCCATCTATCCATCCGTCCATCCGTCCATCCATCCATCCATCTTATCTGTCCGTCCATCTGTCCATCTTGTCTGTCCATCCATCCATCCATCCATCCGTCCATCCATCCATCTGTCCATCCATCCGTCCATCCGTCTGTCCATCTTGTCTGTCCATCCACCTATCCATCCATCCATCCATCCATCCATCCATCCGTCCATCCATCCATCTGTCCGTCCATCTTGTCTGTCCATCTATCCATCCATCCATCCATCCGTCCGTCCATCCGTCCATCTTATCTGTCCATCCATCCATCCATCCATCCATCCATCTTGTCTGTCCATCCACCTATCCATCCATCCATCCATCCGTCCATCCATCCATCTGTCCGTCCATCTTGTCTGTCCATCTATCCATCCATCCATCCATCCATCCATCCATCCATCCATCCGTCCATCCATCCGTCCATCCATCCGTCCATCTTATCTGTGCATCCATCCATCTATCTGTCCATCCATCCATCTGTCCATCCATCCGTCCATCTGTCCATCCACCTTGTCTGTCCATCCATCCATCCGTCCACCCATCTTGTCTGCCCATCCATCTATCCGTCCATCTTGTCTGTCCATCCATCCATCTGTCCATCCATCTTGTCTGTCCAGCCATCCATCCGTCCATCCATGTATTTATTCTGACAACAGCTATCTTTTGGACATCTCCTAGATGGCAAGTAGTGCCCCAAATGGTGGAGAGAGAACAGGGAATACGACCAAGCCCTACCCTTAAGGAGCATGTAACACTCTAGGGGAGGAAATAGACGATTACAAACAAATGATCTGATGTCAGATGGGGGAGGTGTGCTTTCTAAAAGCTGTGTGGAAGGAAGAGGTGAGGGGACAGCATTGCTTGAAAGGGTGGCCAGGAAAGACCTTCACACATGGTGTCTGAATAAGATCTGCTTGCTAAGAAAGAGGCAGCTGTGCAAACACGGAGAGCGAACTTAGCTTCCAGGCAACAGATAGGATAACAGCAGGTGCAAAGGCCCAGAGACAAGAACGGGATGATCTAGATTTGTTGGGGGAAGTCTGCTAATCCTCTCCTGCGAACCCACACCTCGCAGACTTCCTCCCTGACTCCACTGTCAAGCACTTTGTACTGTGTTATCTCCTAACTCAGGCTGGGGGCCAAGGCCATTCTCCACGGGTCCATCCCACAGGGCTGGTTTCCAGGGAGAAGACATCTTTCACCCCCAGCAGAGATCCCGGGCAGGTTCCTGGTCTTGACCCTCCTCTCTGATCTTCAGTGGTTATCTTCCCCTGAGAGAGGCCCCTCCTCCACCAAAGGGCCTCCTTCCTGCTCCTACAGAGCAGACCCATTAACTCCTTTCTAAAGCCATTTGATAAAAACCCCAGATCCTGTCACCACCTCTACCCGCTGTTCACAATGCACTCACCTTCCAGCTCCAACCCCTCCCCACCCTCTCAACCCTACCCTTGCAGCCCAGGCCCCCAAACTTCCCAGGCCCTTCTCTTGATATCTGACCTTCATAGGCGTGGTCTGTCCTCTTAGCAACAGCATCTCCCCCTTTAATTCTAGCACCTTCCTGGTCGCTTGGTCCATAGCATGGCCTCACCATGGGCCTTGTCCCATTTCTCTGCCCCTCCCCACTGTCTTATTGGTCTTCCGCTGGCCCCTTCCTGCCTCCCACAAACACGAACTCCTTGGCTGGCTCAGCTTCAAGCTTCTCTACCCTGGTCCTGCCGTCTTTTGTAACTGCTACAATTCCAGGCCGCTCAGTGCACTAACATGTGTAAGGTGAACACCATTGAATAATTAAGTCCTTGGGTTGATCTGGGCACTCAGAATGGTCTGTCTTTGAGCTCGGAGTCATCACAACAGACAGGCAATCTCTTCTTTCCAGCATCTTCTTTATGCATTTATCATAAGTACAGGAGTTGCCAGCGTTGGTCCTAATCTATACTTGCTTGGGGCGGGGCTGTTCAGTATAAATAGAACCCTTGTATGGGGTGGTCACTCCCTGCCAAGTGTCCCACCTGGCACACATCCACACCTCCTTGTTGTATAGATAGAATGACCGAATTAGCACCACGAGTGAATGAGTGAATGACCCTCCATAGGGCACTTCACACAGACCATTACAACGACCCAAGAGATAGATTCCCTGGTCAAATCCCATCTTACCGTCTAGGAAACATGAAGACTGAAGGTGATTAAATGATCTGCCTGACAGTCACGAATCTAATAAGCGGAAGCGTTGGGATTTCAACCCGCCCCTGTCTTTGTTTCACGGTCTAATCCCTGTGCTGTTCCACGGGGTGGCCACCAGCCACAGGTGGCTCCTGAGGACTCATCCAAATGCGGCTGGTCCAAATCTAGATGTGCGGTGACAATAAAACACATTCCAGACTTCTAAGCTGTAGTGCGAAAAAGAGAATGAAAACTATCTCATTGATGCTTTTTACATTAAAGATAGGCTGACATGAAGGCATTTTGGATATATCGGGTTAAATAAAATATGTTATCAAAATTAATCACACCTGTTTCTTTTTACCTTTTTAATGCAGCTACTAGACAAGTGGAAATCGCACTGTGGCTCACGTTACGTTTTTGTTGGACAACGCGGGTGAAAGCGCTCAGCCGCCTTGTTCTACCAATTCAAATGCAAACGCCTTCATCTTCAACATCCTGAATAATGCGCACCCAGGACTGTTGGCCCAAGGCTCCGTTCTTCATCCCCCTCCGTTCGTCTCTCTTCCACCCACTGGAATGATTTAGTCTCAGTGTATCCCACTGGGTGTATCCCACTCAGTGTATCCCAAGGCTGCTGCCTTGCTTTTAGCTGAATATCGTGGGCAATATTTACCTTGGAGATGTCTCCGACCTGGGGAGTTGGTCCTGAAGTCGGAACGTGGAGCTAAAATCGCTCTAGGCAAAATTATCCACAGAAAGCCCTCCAAATTAGCATGCGGTAGTGTGTCCCTGGTTTTGTGCACGCGGATATGTATGTACACATGTATGACAGACTCAGTGATATACAGTAGGTAACAGTACAGAGCAGAACATTGGTTTGCAAAATTTTCCCACCTATTGTTATTATTTTGATTAACCGCTTGTGAGTAAGTTGCAGATATTGGGACTTATTACTTTTTTGTTTGTTTTTGAGACAGAGAGAGAGAACGCATGCGTGCACGTGAACATGAGCAGGGGAGGGGCGGAGAGAGAGGGAGACAGAGGATCTGAAGCAGGCTGTGTGCCGACAGCAGAGAGCCCGATGCAGGGCTCGAACGCACGAACCGCGAGATCATGACCTGAGCCGAAGTCGGACACTTAACTTACTGAGCCACCCAGGCGCCCCGGGACCTTTCATTTTTGAATGTTTCAGTACATATTTCTTTTCTTTTTCATTTGACTCACTTTATTGCAATATTCACTTTATTGTGGTCATCTGAAACAAAACTCGTAATATCTCTAAGGTATGCCTGTACAGAAATTCTAAAAATCTGGAACGTTTCATGAATTTGCATGTCAGCCTTGTGCAGGGACCATGCTAACCTTCTCTGTATCGTTCCGATTTTAGTCTCTATGCTGCCGAAGTGAGCACTCAGTATATATTTTTTAAGAACTAGGGGAACCTGGGTGACTCGGTTGAGCGTCTGACTCTTGATTTCAGCTCCGGTCATGATCTCACAATTCTTGGAATAGGGCTCTACACTGAGCAAAGAGCCTGCTTGGGATTCTCTGTCTTTGTCTCTCTCTCTCTCTCTCTCTCTCTCTCTCTCTCTCTCTCTCTCAAAATAAATAAATATACTTAAAAAAAAAAAAAAGAAGCCTGTTCTCTTATGTAATAGTTACCATTATGAAATCCAAGAAAGTTAACATTTTTATAATATCTGATATGCATTCCATATTCAAATTTCCCCAATAACATCTTTCCGAGCAACTTTCCCTGAATCCAGGATGCAAACCAGTATTTCATGCTGCATTTACTGGTCATGTGTCCTCGGTCTCCTCAGTCTGGAACAATTCCTTAACCTTCCTTTATCTCGCGTGGTATTGGCATTTTTGAAGATTACAGGATAGCTGTTATGTAGAGTCCTCCCCTATCTGGATATGTCTGAATGATTCTTCATTATCAGAATCAAGTGGAAAATGTTTTACACGTATGCAGCATAAATGACCCTGTATCCTTCCCACTATATCCCACAGGGGCTGGTGGTGTTTGTCCGTCGTCCCATCCTGCTGAGGGTAACTGTGATCACTGACTGAGGCAGTCCTAGATTTTCTCCCTTTTATTTTAAAGAGATTTTTTTTAATGTTTATTTTGAAAGAGAGAGAGCATGGGCAGGGGGAGGAGCAGAAAGAGAGGAGCCCAGAACCAGCCCAGAGAGCAGGAGCCTCGCACAGGGCCTGATCCCACGAACCATGAGATAATAACCTGAGACTTGAGATCACGACCTGAGATTTCATGACCTGAAATTAAGAGTTGGACGCTTAACGGACTGAGCCACCCAGGCACCCCATCTCCCTTTCAATTATTAAGAAATCTCTGGTCTCCTTTTGTAATTGATAAGTAATCCGTAGCACAAGACTCTGATAGTGTGTAAGTATCACATTTCCTAACAATTTCACCCAGAGGTTTTAGCATCCATCCGTGATTTGTGCCCTAAACTGAGTTTTATTAGGATAGCTGCAAATTATTTTTAAAGCTGTAAAAGAGGGAGGGGAGGGAGTGGGGGGAACACAGGTCAGTGGTTGCATTTTCTTAACATAAAGGCCTGGAAAATGTTACTCCATTGTATGGAGAATTTTTAATCCGCAAAGCATGGTTTAGGAGGAAGGGACAAGATTAACCAAGATGTGGTCTCTGCCACCGGAGCAGCTCATGATCAGATGGGGGACACAAAGCAGACAGAGCACTGAGGACACACACACACACACACACAGGAAAGGAGGGACAGGAAACCATTAAGTGAGAGCTTCAGAAGAAACCCAGCAGCCTGGAGCCGCCTGCTGGAGCCTAAGGTTTGCCCAGCACATAGGTACCGAGTAGGGAAAGCGTCCTCCCCATCCCCAGTGTCATGGATTGATGGGTCCCTCCCAAATTCATCTGTTGAAGTCCTAACCCAATACCTCAGAACATGACCTGATTTTGAGATAAGGTCTTTACAGGGGAAATCAAGTTAAAATGAGGTCGTCAGGGTGGGCCTTAATCCAGTATGACCTTCGTCCTTCTAAAAGGGAAAAATCTGGACCCAGACATACACACAGAGGGAAGATGCTGCGAAGGGAGAAGGTCACGGACAATCCAAGGAACACCGAGGCTTCCAGAAGCCTGGAGGGAGGAAGCCCAGAACAGATTCCTTCTCAGCATCTGTTCTGCCAACACCTCGATCTCGGATTTCCAGCCTCCAAACTGTGGGACAATACGTTTCTGTTGTTTAGGTCATTCCATGGGTGGCACTTTGTTACAGCGACACCCACCGTCGGCAACATGACCCCACGTTCATGGGCTGCAAGATGTTAAGGGAAGAGCCCGGGCTCGAGTCAGAGCCTTGGGGTCATGGCCAGGTTGTACCACATCACAGCTGCTTAAGCTCAGGACAGTCTCTTTGTCTCCAGTCTCAGTTTCCTCATTTGTCAGTAGAGGGGAGTCAGAATGGCTGCAGAAGGGGTGCCTTGCGCTCCACTGGGGCCATCGTGGCTGGCCGCCATGGCCTCATCCAGTCTTTGCTGACTACGGGACTCTACCACGGGAACCCCTTCCCTGACTCTCACTCTTCTGGGTATGGTGGCATTTTTACTCCCTTTCACCCTCAAGGTCAAGCTCATATGGGGCAGAACTAACACAAGCCAGTTACCCAAAATGCCATGGTGCCGTGTCAGTGAAGGAGGAAGTTGGCTTATCTTTCTGAGATTTAACATGATCTATGGTGCACCAGGCATGACAGGCCTTGCCTGTCACTGTCATGGCCTAGACTGTGTCCCCCTGAACCCAGAACATTACAGAAGCCTTCCCGGTCTCCCCAGCCCTCTGTGGAAGTGATCACTCAATTTCGCTGCTCTATAATTGCTTCTCTCCGGGGCCCTGGTTGCCTTCCATGGGCCACTGTTCTAAGCAAAGGGAGGTGGTTAAGGAGGGGAGTGTGGAGGGTCTCACCCTGGAGCCACCCTGCCTGAGTCTCATTCCTGACTTTGCCCTGAACTAGTTGCGTGACCTTGGGCAGCTTCTCCAGCCTCCCTGAGCCTCAGACTTCCCTTGTGTAATAATAACATGGTTCTTGGCTGGTTGTGAGTATTGGCTAGGGCCTGGCATATAATCATCATTCAATAAATGTCAGCTATTTTTAAGGCTTTTATTTATTTTTGAGAGAGAGAGAGAGAGAGAGAGAGAGAGAGAGAATGCAATCGGTGGAAGGGCAGAGAGAGAGAGAGAGAGAGGGAGACACAGAATCTGAAGCAGGCTCCAGGCTCCGAGCTGTCAGCACAGAGCCCGACACGGGGCTCGAACTCACGGACCGTGAGATCATGACCTGAGCCAAAGTCAGATGCTTAACCTGCTGAGGCACCTAGGCACCCCTCAGCTATTTTTGTTAGCGTTGGGAGCCAGGATTTTGGTGTAGGAAAAAAGATGGAGATCTGAGTTTAAAAAGGTTAAGTATAACCTGAGTTAGGATTAGAAGCATCAGAACAAACTCATGGTATATTTTATCCTTTAAAAAATGATCTGGATTTTTTTCTTCACTCTGTTAACTCTAGATCTACTGAAAAGACCCGGAACAATATCTAAAACAGTATAAATGAGCATCCCCAGCATCAGACTATGGTCTCTAAATACTGTTTCTCACTCAAAGAAACCAGGAATGGTTGATTCCAGGTCTCGGGCAGGAAATGAATGCGATCATTCTGGAACATCCTGTCAAACAAGAAAGCAGGGCAGCCATGAAAGACGACTGAGCTGTGTCAGCTTAGGACTCAGAAGCAAATTTGGGAAGGTTCCCATTTGCCAGAGACAGGAAAATGTGAGCACCAATAGGAAAATGAATTTCAGTGTACTGAAACACATAAAATTAAATTAAATCCAGGGGCGCCTGGGGGACTCAGTCGGTTAAGCCTCTGACTTCAACTCAGGTCATGATCTTGTGGTTCGTGGGTTCGAGCCCCACGTCAGGCTCCGCGCTGACAGCTCAGAGCCTGGAGCCTGCTTCAGATCCTATGTCCCATGATGTCCCCAGCCCCAAGGCCAGCAGTTAGCAACCTTACCGGGAATGTGGGACCTGCTACTTGGCAGAGGGCTGCCCACATTCCAAGGCACTAGCGACTTTGCCCTGGTTTCTAGAACATTCTTTCATTGCTGGAGGCAGCCGGGCTGGGCCTGCTTCCCAGCTCTGTGCAGCTGGCCTGGCTGTCAGTCTGTCCGCGTCATCAGCCCTCCAGGCGCAGGTGGGCACCCCAGCCCTGCCACAGCCCTCTTGGGAGAGGAAGAGAGCTAAAGCGATCTGGCCACACCCCACACCTGCCATCAGCTCCAATTCTTCCAAGCACTCCACACTGTCCCCAGTGCTGCAGAGGAGGAAGGGTGGGGCAGGGATCCCCAGACACAGCGGCCCCTGGGGCAGTCGGCAAAGTACTAACCACTCCCCTGGTGTCAGCAGAATGGGAAGCAGAATGGTCGAGAAGAAGGCAGCCAGGCAGCTATCCACCAGGTGCCTGGTTCAAATCCTGGTCTCACCCGCCCACCATATCTCTTAATTAACCCTACCTTAACACCTGCTAAGCACCATGCCAGTGTCACGTGCACATCTGTACAGACATACCCACTTAGCACCTTCATTCTTACGTGATGAGATTTTTTCATTAAAACTTTTTTAAGGTTTATTTATTTTTGAGAGAGACTGAGAGAGAGCGTGAGCATGGGAGGGGCAGAGAGAGAGAGAGGGACAGAGGACCCTCCATGCGGGGCTCAAACTCACGAACCGTGGGATCACGACCTGAGCCAAAGTCTGATGCTTAACCGACTGAGCCACCCAGGCACCCTTATGTGATGAGATCCTCAGGCTCATGTAGCCATAGAGTAATTTCTATTATATATCATTTTCTCACGTGCCCACGAAGGAAAGCGCAAGCAACGTTAAGTTGTTTTCCTCTGACAAGAGTCCAACTTCTGTGAATTAGGTCCCTGTGTTTCCATAGAGCATCACCGTCTGGGCCACCATGCCTGTGAAAGCTATTCCTAACCAGCTCCTTTATTCCTCACAACCACCTAGGTGGACAGGATGACAAGTAGCCGCGTTTTATAGATGCAAACACTGAGATCAGGGAGATTCAAACCCCCCCCGGAAGGAAGCTAACCCAGAAAGCCCTTGCTGAAAATTTCCTTTCTCTGCATCACCTCTTTGCCTCGCCAGGTGCTGAGGCGCAAAGAATACCGGCTTTGGGGGGAGATTTGGGTTGGTCTAAGACTTCTGCTCCTTTCTTACAATCTGTATGATCGATCGCTTCATCTTCCAGGATCCCATTTCCTCACGCGCAAATGAGGATAATAACTCAAGTGCAAAAGCCTTTAAAATATATTAAAGATAAGGAAATACTATCAAGATTGTCTTTATCTCAGCCCTTGAAGAGGACCGAGGTTAATTTTCGGAGTCACTTTGAGAAGCCATACAACGCCTTGAGCCTTAAAGGTGTTCGGGGTCTTGGAAAATGCTAAATCCAAACATCCAGAAAGCCTCCCCAGGCTACCATTTGGTGAGCAGGCTCTGTGAGGGCACAGGTGTCTTGCCTTCTTTCCTGTCCAGGCCAGAATGCTCCCATTGGCTGGACCCCTTCTAGGCACCTAGTACTTATCATCCATCCAACAACCCGAGAGCGGTCCTGTCCTCACAATCTCACACGGATGATCCTTGAGGCTCTGAAACCCCAGGAACCCGCCCTGGCACCCTAGTGACCTGGCCATGGGTTGGTGAAATCAGGATTTGGGCTCAGGTCTGAGTACGGTGGATGGTCCAAAATCTCATGACATCAAAGTTACATGCCCTGATTGTCAGCACAAGATCAAGCAGGCTCATCAGAAAAAGCCTGAGCAGGATCTGTGGCTATACAGACATCAAAATCAAACTGGGCACCTACATTTGAGTTACGAGTTTACGCGACTCCGTGTAACTCAGACATTTGTGTTCCATCTGCTGCAACACACTGAGCTGTGACAATAATGTCCCGTCCTGTTCACTGCACCAAGAGCTAAGATCACCTGCTTTATTTCTCCTTAGCCAGGGCTTTTTACTGCTGGAAATCTCTTTGAGCGTAAGGGACTTACCATGAGGTCAGGGACTTTTGCAAATTCGTCTTTTCTGCCCCAGCATGTAGCCCAGTGCCCAGCACGCAGAAATTCCTTACAAACTATTTTCAGCTCAGTTTCACAAACATCCACTGAGCACCTACCTCACGCCAGGCACTGTTAGGTGCCAAGGGACAAAGATGATTATAATTTTAAAGGCTCACTGGTCTCTCCAGAATTAAGGGGAACTTAAGGCAAAGTTGGGATCCTTGTTGCAGAATGAGAAGAAGTGACTTACGCATCTGATCGGTAAGTTTGGGGACTAGAATCCAATCTTAAGACTTTAAACCTATAATGTGTCCATGTAGGAGTCCCGTCCTCTTCACACCCCCAGCCATTGTCCAGGAACCCAGGGGAGTGAGTCATTAGCGAGGGGGACTCCTTTCCAAGGATGTTGTTTGCCTGTGATGAGGTGTTAGTTGAGGAAATGGGGATGGGGGTGGGGTGTAGTCACTTATCTCATTATTTGTTTGACCTTGGTCCCCTTTCCCTGGAACACTGCCCATGCAGAGGGGGAAAGGAGTTTCAGATTTTGGAGATACTGGGTTTCGATGCACATTGAATTTTAACGTCACAAGTAAAACACGAATGCTGTGTCTTTGTTCAAAAGTAAAACATTAGCAGTAAGGCTCAAGTCCTCTTTAAGTATCTACTCCAATCCTAGCCCCTCCTACAAGAGGTGACTGGTCCTGTTAATTCACTGGTGGACCTTCTAGATCTTTCTCTTTTGTGCGTTTATATATTTCTCAAACACCATACAGCACTTACTGTGTTCCATGCATTGTTCTAACTGCCTTCCAAACGTTAACCCCTATGAACCCATAGTCAATGTTGCTGTTGTGTACGTGCACACACACACACACACACACACACACTCATAATATTTCAGATAACTTAACTTTGCCATTCAACAAGACATCTTAGAGATCTTTCCATATTAGTACACACGAGATGGCCTTCTTCTCCTCAATGGCCGTGTGGTTATTTATTATGGGTGTGTGCTGCTTTATCTAATGAGTACCCTACCGGTAAACATTTAGGTTGTTCCAAATGAATTTCATTATCCCTCGTGAATATCCTTCCGCAGACCTTGTGTATAGCATGAGTGGAGGGGCTTGCTCCGGTGGATTTACTCAGGGGGTCTTAAATCTTAACCTTTAGTAGGTTAACCTATGAATAATATAGGCCACGCCCAAAGAGGTTTGGGGCATGGTGGCAGGGAGGAGGAGGGGAGGGGAAGAGCCTGGGGTCACAAGTGAACTCTGACTGAAAAACTGCCCCTTCCGCACTGACTTCCTTGGGAGGCAAAGATACCTCGGGAGGTGTGTGCACAGCTTTTCCGGAGGACCCCACCCTCCCAGCGAAGGACCCCACCCTCCCAGCAAGCGGTCCCTCAGCTTCTCAGACTCCTCACAGCTGGAAGCCCCCTTGATTTTTCCCACAGTGGGGTTGGAGTCAAGCTGGTTGTTTGAAGAAGCAGGTGCTAGGCTGCACCGGGACGGGTCTGGTGGAAGGAGCCCCAGGCTACCAGGAGGCCCAGCGAGGAATGATGGCACCCCGACCTCCCCGCTCTGAGACCTGGGGCGAAGTCCTTAGACTCCTCTGACCCCTCGTGGCTCCCTGTTGCTTTAATCTGAGAATCAAGGGAGGTAGTGAATGGCAATTCTTTAAAAAAAAAATTTTTTTTTTAATGTTTATATTTATTTTTGAGACACACAGAGACAGAGCATGAGCAGGGGAGTGACAGAGAGAGACACACAGGATCCGAAGCAGGCTCCAGGCTCTGAGCTGCCAGCACAGAGCCCGACGCGGGGCTCGAACCCACGAACTACGAGATCATGACCTGAGCCGCAGTCGGACGCTCAACCGACGGAGCCACCCAGGCGCCCCCGGAGAATTGCAATTCATAAGCGACACACCATTTTCCTTGGGGATTTCGCCGGGAAAGGATTTGAGGCTTTTTGTTGTGCAGGGAACCAAGCCCAGGCCTCTGTCTACACCACTGCAGATATTTAGGCTCTCCTGTCCCTTGATCTATTTGTGTGCAAGAGCTGGGGCCCTAATGGTAAACGCCCCTTGAGGTGGCAAGGACTTTCCACCCTACAAATGACAAATGACTGCAGCTGCTCCACGGGCACACACGCTGGCTCGCTCGCCCTGAGAACGGGATCATTCGTACCCACCCCCATGTTACAGACTCAAAGACTGAGACTCCGAGAGGTCACAGGGCTCTCTCCGGCTCACACAGCTCGTGGGCATCAGAGCTGGAAGGCAGCCTGACAACGAAGATGGGACTTTCAGCCACCACACCACCCACAGGGGTTGGGGCAGGGGGGGGAAGGGACTCTGGAGTCGGGAGCTCTGGAATGGAATCAGACAGGGACCGTTGAGCGTGTTGCCAGTGTTCAACATTTGCTCTTTTGCAGGAGAGTCTCTCCTTGACTCGCTTTGTCACCGTGGAGGGGCAGGGAGTAGTGACTGCAGACTGAAAACAGGACCCCCAAAGGTGGCGAGGGCCCACCCCCAATTCCTGTCCCCGCTTAGGGTCTCAAAAGCAGTTTTTTCAACTACCCGAGACCCATCTACCCATCCCGGAGGGCCAGCTTTGTCCGGACAGCTCTGCTCCCACATCGCCACGCGGCCCTGAACTGGATCCAGATCCCTTTGGCTGCACCGCTGGGAAGTGGGGACGCATCTCCCCTGAATACGGTCAGAACGCAAGCTAACGGTGACCAGCGGCCGACGTCTGAGCTAAGAGGGGATTTGCAGCTGGTTTCCTGATCGCTCCCCCATTTCGGAGATGGGAAAAGGAAGGCTCCAGGGGAGACACAACCCAGGAAGTCCTGGAGAGTCTTCCTGCTTTCTTCATTTAGGACCCACCCCGATGACAGTGGGACGCCCCACCCAGATGTGTCAGACCTCAGGTTCAAAGGTGACCGTGGGCCTACCTTGGCACACAGGTGTGGCTGGAAAGCCCGAGGCTACCTGCACACCAGCGCACTCCTATGCACACGCCAGCCCAGCCGCATGATGACCCCAGGCGGTGTCTGGGAGAACTAACTGCCTGGGGTTAACAGATGGACAGCCCGTCTCCCTTACCCTCTCTTTTATCTACTTCAGGAGAGCACCCACTGTGGCTAATTAACACTCCCCTGCTAACGATCTTTCGCCTGGAATTTGGGGAGGAAGTAGAAGCGAGGAGGTGGGGAGGGGAAGGGTGAAAATGTATTCTCTCCTTAAACAAGTGATTTAGCACACTCACGGGGCCAAGTGCCGGTTCCGCCCATATGGTCCCAGCTTAGATATTTCCAACCCTAAGAGGACTCGTTCTGCAGCACAGGAAGGCCCGACGGTCACCTCCGGGGTCTTCAGGGTGGCAGAGGCCACGTCCGCACAACCAGACAGGGAAGCCAGTGTGGCCGCGCAGAGCCAACAGGGGAAGGCCACGTAGGAGGGGGCGAAGAGAGCCAGCGAAGTCACCAAGACTGCGCAGCACAGGGCAGGGGCCTTCCGCGTGTGGCCAGAGTCCTGACAAACTAGGGTGGGGACAGAAGGGAGGAAAGGTAACTTGGGGCCAGGGAAAGGTGTTGTTCAGCCAGCTGATGAGCGGGGCATTTCCTTGTTTTATAGAGCCCGACACAGGGCTCAAACTCGTGAACCAGGAGATCATGACCTGAGCTGAAGCCGGACACCTAGCCTACTGAGCCCCCCGGGCTCCCCTTTTCGCTCCATTTTCTAGAACAAACAAACTAGTCGTTTGCCCTAATTAGACCTAGTCATGGCCGGCCCTCAATACCAGTTTCTCTGGCCTTATGCCTCAAGATGGAGATGTTTGCTCCCATTTAGAACATGCGCCCATAAAAAGGCAATTTGTTCCTAGGTCGGGAGACTAGGTCAGCCCCGACAGAGATCCAAGGAGCGAGATTTCACAGTGACTCCAGCTTTTGGAGCGAGAAATATTCAATAAAGAATTTCCCTGAAATATGGAGGGGTGTGCATTCGCCACACATATTCAATATCTACCTTTTCCTCAGAAACGCCAGAATTCCCCTGCCGCGCAGAGAGCTTTGAAAGCAGCCCTCTCTGCCGCTGCGCTTTTACTGAAGGACTGGAATGGTGAACAAGTTATTTCAAAACTTATTTCAAGTTAAGCATTCACTTGATCACCTAGTTTAGCTTGGAAAGCTACTTTCTGAGGGGCTGGGGGGGAAGAAAAAAAAGAGAAAGAAAAAAAAGAACGGCCACGGCTGAAATCAGAATGTGGATAGCATTATCAAAAACTTATGTTCCCATCTCAGAGTCAACCGGAGACACTTTAAGATTCAAATAATTCCAGAATCCTGGAGTTTCAGAGAAAGCATTGTCATTAGCCGGGCATGAAAGTGTTTGTTGACGTCAGCATTCTACTTGCAAATATCGCGTGGACCTACCGGGCAGAGCTGAAAATGACTATATCTACAAACCTTATGAGAGCGGAATGAAATGTTCTTCGGGGACCTGTTAAAAAAACCTGCGAGGTATCATGTAGACAAGAGGGGTTCTTTTCAGTTCAACTGTCCTGTGTTTGGCTCATATACTCAATTCCCCAAGCTATCATTACTATGAACAGACTACTTTTTCCCATAATACATAAATTACAAACAACCCAATGACAGGGGAGACGGACTCTTGTGATTTTAAATCCAAGACCTTCTGGTCTGCAGAAAGAATTTCACTGCTAAGTGAAACCAAATCCACCTCGGGACCCAGCATCATTCAGTTTTTGTCCCTGGGTGCAGGCAGATACCCCCAAACAAGAAAATAAACACAACCTCCAGAAAGGAGGTGACCAAGGAGCTGGTATTGGGATTGATTGGCCCAGAAGTGATCAAGTGTGCAAAATGGAGGCGGGGAGGGGCTGAGGGCGGGTGTGTGTGTGTGTGTGTGTGTGTGTGTGGAGGGCAGTGTATTCCAAAACTCTCGATCTCCTGGCTAAGAAAAGAGAATAAAAGCCCCAACACAAATCACACAAACTGAAAGTTGAGGTTGTTTCTGGGAATTCTCTTTTTTCCTTTCGGGGACAGAGAACTGATCTGAATTATCTAGGCACCCTGGGAAGGGCTCAGCCTGTTCCTCCCACGGCAAAGCCAGGTTCCAGTTGAGTGACAGCATCAGACCCTCTGGCTGGTGGGACTGAGCAGGTGACAGGACCTGTGACCTCTGGACCTCTGAAAGCGGCTTCCCTCCCGCCTGCCGCTTCCCATGACTTCGTCCGACTCCTTAGGCTTTTCGGAAGCCTTGATTTCGGCACACAACCGACGGGCAAGGGGGTCTAGCTGCTTCTTTCAAAGGCAGACAGGAATGAATGGGCCCAAGTAAGTGACCTTTTAGGAGTTGAGAAAACTATTCAAAACCGTCACTGACAGTGATGCTGGGGAAAGTAGGAGCCTCCCTTGGTGACTGCTTTGAAGGACAAGACACATCTGGGAACATGTTTGTTAGTTTCCTCGTTCTGATGTTGAAAAAGAGCTAGTAACGTTACCTGCTATCCACCTTGCATCCAGATTTGAAGTTGACGTATTGTCCAATGACCATTTCATCAAGTCCTCTCTAAAAAGATGAATACACGTTACACATATCTCTGCTGATAACCAACCTTTCTGGACACGGAACACGGCCACCCAGGCATGGCTGTCTTTCCCCATAATCTTCAGTTTTATTTTCTAATAGTCTTTCTTTCAAAAACAAAACAAAACAAAAAACCCCAACCCACAACTTCCCAAATTATCTCTTGAGTATTAAGTCTTCCTTTTTTACCCCAATACGTGTCTCGCCTAGCTAACTTTGATCACAGACACATTTTCGGGGTAAGTTCCTAAAAGTTAAGCAGCTGAAAGCTACGGAAATATTTTATTAGCAAATCAATTGTTTTTCCAAGAACTTTACAACTACGGCTAACAGGAAAAATCTACCCTTATTCATTTCAAAATGGGCAGAAGGGTAAGATAGGAATGTAGAATGCTGAGGAAAAACAAAACAAAACAAAAGTCTGGTGCCTTCTTTAGGTTATGAAACATGTCCTTTCCTTTCCGGTTTGCTGACCACAGTAAGATGTGTTGGAATGCGTAAGAAATGTAAATAAAACACCTCCTCCTGTCTTTCCCGGCCAGTCTTCTTTCTTAATCACATTTTGTCTCCCGGACAGTCTCTCTATAAAGAAGATCTCACTCTGCTTGGTGGCTCAACTGCGCACCAACTGGTCTCTGTTGCTTCCTGTCTCCCCTCACTGCTTCCAGAACTTCACAGAGGGGCGAGGTCTCTCGGGAAAGTCTGCGTAGGACAAAGCTGACGTATAGGATAAATAGGGGAGGACCAGGAGAACACAGGGCTTGAACGGGAGGTGGCCGCCACGGCAAGTGCGTGGCCCCGTCTAGCACCCGGGGTAACTGGTAAGCTACAGCTGGCTCCGTAACCAGCCTTCCAATCCACATTCCAAGCTTGTTTACGGAGACGATGGATATATGAGCAACAAATGGGTTTATGCGGATGTATACGTGTTTCAGAAACACTGGCAGCCCAGAGGGGTCTCTGAACTGCGCCCCATGCAGACTTTGCCTTTTCCAGCCACAGCCTCCCCCTGAGAAAGACCCCCCCCCACCATGCGTGACTCAGACGTGCCATTTTGTGTCCAGCCATCCCGTGCCCACGATTCTCCTCCCAGACTGATTTTTGCAACTTAATGGGTTCTGTGACACAGAGCCATCTCGCCGCTAACATCCTGAAGCGATACCTAGATTTTTAACACCTATTTGCACGTTGGACTGATTGACTCGGCTCTAAGATAAGCATTTAATGACAAGGCAGTCAGTCCCAGTCCTGCTTAAGTGTCCTCTCAGATGGGCTGGCTTAAAGAAAGATGACAGAAAATGTTCTTTAATAACTATGGTTTATCCATTTCTTTCAGATAGTAAGTGGCACATTCTCCCTTCATTTGCAGCTTTTAATCCCAAATGGACATCGCTTTTGAAATATCCTCTTTCTTTCTTTTTCTTTCTTTCCTTTTTTTTTTCTCTCCCTGAGGCTGCCACTGGAAAGTTGAAATGTAGCAAGAATGTAATGGTAGATGCCAGCTTTCTGAATTACAGGGTGACTGCCTGAGCTGATCCTAAAAAGCGAGTGTCTTTTTTATACCGCATAAAAGGCTGAAATGTTTACATATCAAAAGGCTATAGGCCAATTTCTGTCAAAATTACACATGAAGTTAAGCAGTACAAGCAATTTATTTAAACACTAGTCATTGTAGAAAAATTCAAAACCATATGCTCTTTGAGCAGCTTTTCACAAATGCATTTGACCCATGACTTGGCTAGACATACAAGCTTCATAATTTACTCTAAATTTCAAATCCCCTTGACGTTTCAATAAAAGATCTTCATTAATGAGGTTTACATGAATGAAAACTTTAGAAGCTGATATCGGTGAGCGAGGGGCTTCGGGAACTGTCTGTGCACTCGCTCTCATTTTCAACTGACTGACTTTGCTAATCATTTCAAGAGAAAGTTCCACTGAGAACAAATTATCGGCATTTGCATTCTGCGAGTTGCCAAAGCAATGGTGCAGTCCCTTTGAAACAAACTTTGGTAAATAGCTCCGCTGAAAGAGGATTTCTCCAACCCTGAAAACCCAAGGCTATTTTTTTTTCCCCGGATGCTTTGGGAAGACGTCATTTTTCGCCACCCTTTTCTCCCCCACCCCCACCCCCCTCCACACACCCCGAGTTATGTTGAATTTTCCTAACACCTTGATTATTTCGTCCTCCGAGGCTCAGTGCGCCTGTTTGGAATGTTGCAAAACTTGAGGCAAAACTCAGCCTAGTAAGGGTCCCTATATCCCGGTTGAATGGGCGCGCTGCCCTCAGCAGGGACCGCGTCTACACCTGGAGCTGTACTCCACCCACCCAACCTCACGCGGAAAACCCCCTGGGGCTACCGGAGGTGTCCTCGAGCAGCAGGGCCACGGACCGGGGTTTGAGCACTATTTTTGAGGCACTGGATTTTTTTTTTTTTAAAGCCCACCTACAAACAATACAGCCGATTTGCGCTGTGGAGACCGTCTGGGGTCTCAACACCGCGCACCCGCTGCAGCCGGGTCTGTGCATTGTTCCTAATTCCTCTGACCCAGCTAATTCGCCCTCCTCCGAGGGGGCTCCCTACCTTTGTAAAGGACACGCCGGCTTTTTGCCCATGCCACGAAAAATCTTCTTGAGGGCATCCGATTATGAGCTGTGCTCTGTGACCGGGAGAGAGGCTGAAAGAATTAAGAAAAGAAAGTTCCTGAAACCGTAAGAAGTTGGGACCGCATATGCATTTTTTTTTTTTACAGCCATGGGTGCACGTGTGTGAGTGTGTGGAAGGGCAGTGGGCGACAGTTTTCTCTCTAATGAAAATATCTTGGGGGCGGGAAGAGATACCCAGACGCACACTCCAAATCTGGGCACTCGGTTTTAAATCAGAGAAGCAATTTAGTCTAGGCTCTATGAATCAATTTAGCGATGACTGCGGAGCAAAAGCGCCTTTAGAGATGCCGACCCGCACATATACCTTACGCATTCGGAATCCGCTGATCTATTCTTTAATATATTAAAAATGAGGGTTATTACCGGGGCGACGGACTCCTCAACAAACACATTTTCATAGACTTCTGGCATGGTGATTGCTTCGCGTGAAATCGTGTTTGGGTGATAATAAGTAAAATCAGCGGCGTGTTTATTGCACGTCCCACCTAAGCGCTTGCTGACCGCCTCTGGCCGCTCCCGGTCCTCCCATGCTGAGCGGTGCGTGCGGGCTGACAAACAATCGCTTAGCAACACGAGGCAGGCAATTTGCGTGCGTTGCATTTGTTATTCGAATTGCGCCCGGCGAGGCTAGGCGATGATTGTTTGTTTGGCGCCTTGTGGACACTTGTGGGTTTGGGCCCCGCAGAGGACGCTCAGTGCGGACATCGCACCGCTGACTGTCTTCCCGGGCTCCTGCCTCCCCGCGGACACGGTGCAGCCTGCAGATCGAGGGGCAACGGGGATGGGGAGACCCCGCCTCACAGGGGGTGAGCTCCCTGGGAGACTGAATGACTGGAGTAGAGCTCCGTCTGGGTCCCTGTGACCTCTTCCCGGAAAGTCCCTTCTGCAAGAGCACAGAGCTTTCTCACTCCCTTTTCCTGATCTTGGACCCAGCTGATAGAGACCCTGACCCGGGTGGGGGTGGGGACAGGCTGCATCTTGGCCTCAATGAAAAGTACTAGAAAAATGCCCCCCAAGCTACCCCAGGCGACAGTCACCTAGCCTCGAGAATTCTCACAGTTTTAAGGGACCCAATGATTGTTGGCGTCGGTTCCATCCACTAAAAAATACCACGACCTAGAGAGGTATTTGCAAGGTGATTGATTTGCAAGGTGGCAACGTTGGGTCTAGAACTCTGACGCTCAGACTCGAGATACAGTGCTCTTCCTTCCAGGGGTCGGAGGGTACCATGAGAGGATTGCAAAAAAGCAAGAGGCGAAGTCTAGGGGGTTGCTAAATCTCATTATTAAAGAGAACAATGTACCAAGTGGAAGGAGGCAGTATGCTTGGGGGCGGGGGGGGGGGGCAGGCTACCTTATTTAAAAACTAGAAAGCACTCTTAAATTTGTGGCTGAAGTCTCCGCGCCTTGCGGTTCCGAACACCTCTGCAGAAACAGACGAGGACTCCGTCCCGAAACGCTTCTGCCTCCGCCCAGCTCAGCAAAGGTCTTAAAAAATACACGCACGCACGCACTGCCCAGGGCGCCCAACGCCGAACACAAACGCAGCCAGAGTCGCCGAAGGAGTTGCGGCCCCCAGTTGTCTTTCATCAATCGCCCTGCAGAATTCAACCCCAGGAAAGGTTGGCGGAGAATATGTGCCCGGAAACTGGTGATTTTTAAGTTTCCCAGAGCAAATGCCTCCATCCTTGGTTAGTAGCAAAGGGAAAGGGCTGCACTTCTTACCCTAGACGTGACCTCTCTGAAGGAGAGGGGGTCACACTCCATCCCCTGGGAGCAGTTTTTATTGTTTAAAAAAAAAAAATCGATTGCCTCCCCAAACCGAGACCCATCTCGGTCTCGCCCTAGTCTCCCCCTACAACTACTTCTTAATCTGCTCAGCGTTAGAAGCAAGGCTCCTGGGCCACGAGCGGGTGGGCCCGAGGGTGCAGAGTCCACGAAGGGAGGCCTAGGGGAAGCGCCGCCGCCTAGCTTCTCGCCGCCACGCCTGCGCGCGGCAGGGGTTGTGCGCCCCGGGCCGGACCAAACCCCCGCGCCTTCGCTCCTCTGACCCGGGAACACGAATTGACAAGTGCCCTTTCCCCTTTGCCCTACCGCCCGGGAGGAGGCAGCCCACAGACGTGGCCTGACCGAAGCAACATCAGACAAGCCGGCAGGGACCCTTGTTAATTAGCCAGAGAGCTACAGGGAGAAAATGGGCGTGAGTTAAAAGCGGCCCTCCTTCGGGAAACCCGAGTTGCCCCCCAACCCGGCCCTCGGCTGTCTCGTTTGGGCTCGGCACTACCCCTTTTCCTGAAGCGGCTGGGGGTGCCTGCGCGAAGGGCCGAGAAAGGTCAGTTCTGCGAGACTGGGGCTTACGCCGGGCCCGCAGGACCTCCGGGGCGACTTTCGTTCCGCGCGTATCGTCGCCTACCTTCTCGAAAGGCGCTCTGCCGCCTGCGCACGGTGGTGGGCTTGGATGCGCCTCCGGCGGACCGGCCGTGCCGCGCGGAGGATCCCGCAAATCACCGCGGCCGCCTGCCGCGAGCAGAGTCCGGCTTGGGCCAGGCCGCCGGGGCTCCGGGAGTCCAGCCTGGGCCTGTTGGGCGAAGGACAGCTAGGTGGCCTGTCCCAGTCGGGGAACCGGCGAGACGCACGGGGGGAAATTCGACTCAGTTGTTGGGGAATGGGGTGAGGAATCCCAAAAGCCCCGTTTTGGGATTGAAAACAAAAACAGTATGGGGGAGAAGACACCGCATTTCCAAAAGCGATTTTTACCAAAGAAAAGAAAAAAAGCAAACAAACATAAACCTACCGGCCCCCACACAGGGAGCAGCAGGAATCATCGCTTCTAGAATGCTGCTCTTGGTGGCGAATTTTAAATAGCGGCTGAATTTGGTGTCCGCTGTGTAAGGGCCTACGGGTTCTTATGGTAGATTTCAGAGCCAAAGTGACTCCAAAAAATACATATATGCATGTATTTTAAGAACCACAACGCACCTCTTTCGTCGTTTTTGCCTTTAGAAATTTTGGCCTTTGCAAAAACAAAAAGGTTGGGGTGGGGTTAACCAGTTCCACTCGGGAGAAAACCTCAAGATAAAAAAAAAACTGAGGTGAAATTAGGCGGTGAGTGTTTGGGGGCTCGGAGGAAAAGCGGAATTTTTAATCTTGCTTGAAAGAGGACGCAGCCCCTCGCATTTTCTAAAACAAAACAAATTCCGGCGTGGGGAGAAAAAGTAGCCTCAAAGTAAAACTGGCCACAATGAATTTGAGTTTCTCGCAGAGGAAATCGCACCCAATAATAG
This sequence comes from Acinonyx jubatus, assembly GCF_027475565.1. NCBI lineage: Eukaryota > Metazoa > Chordata > Mammalia > Carnivora > Felidae > Acinonyx > Acinonyx jubatus. The sequence continues at coordinate 134,945,700 of NC_069386.1, read as the reverse complement.
GACCCAATCTGAGAAAAAAAAAGGGTGGGGGCGGAGAGGTCGGGCTCAAGGAGTTGTTAACTGCGCCGCACAATGGAATTAATGAGATTAACCGGAGTAATTAGGACGCCCGCCCAGCTCGGCCAGCCCGCGGCGGGGCCGCTGAATGGGAAAGATTAGGTTAATTTCATTAATTTGCAATCCACAATCCCTTTTCTGGCCCCCGCAACCCCCTCCCCTTGGCACCTCTCCCCCCTCCCCCTCCCCTAAAGCCCCCCCCCCACCCAAAGGAACCGAAAGGGCCAAATCTGGTTCTGTTTGTCATCTGCATATTACCAGGAACTAAATCCAGGATGACGTCGACTCAGTATAAAACCAACAAGAGGTTCAGCTGGTCTAAACTCCGTCCTACCCGCGGGTTGGGTTCAGCGAACGCTGCCGAGAGGGGAGGGCGGGAGGAGGGAGAGCGGACGCAGGGGGCGGGGAGGGGCGCGGGGCTGCGCGCTCGCCCGCGCTCTCTTTCGGTTTGGTCGGCCGCTGGAGGAGAGTGGACCCCCCCCCCTCACTTTGAGGCTTTTTCCCCGGCGCCTCCCTGCCGCCCCCCGGTCCCGGCGCGGGGCTCGGGGATGCCCGCCAGCATGTTCAGCATCGACAACATCCTGGCCGCCCGGCCGCGCTGCAAAGACTCGGTGCTGCCAGTGGCGCCCAGCGCCGCGGCTCCCGTCGTCTTCCCGGCCCTGCACGGGGACTCGCTCTACGGCGCCGGCGGCGGCGCCTCCTCGGACTATGGCGCCTTCTATCCGCGCCCGGTGGCCCCCGGCGGCGCAGGCCTCCCGGCCGCGGTCGGCGGCTCCCGCCTCGGCTACAACAACTACTTCTACGGGCAGCTGCACGTGCAGGCGGCGCCCGTGGGCCCGGCCTGCTGCGGGGCCGTGCCGCCGCTGGGTGCCCAGCAGTGCTCCTGCGTCCCGACGCCCCCAGGTAGGGTCGCGCTCTGACCGGCCTCCTCCGCCTGCCTCGGTCCTCAGTCCCTAGAGCGTGGGTGGGCGGCGGCGCTCGCTATTTTCACTTCGCGCAAATTTTTCTCCTTGCAAAAATAAACTTTCCCCACCCTCCCCCTCCACTTTTTTTTTTTTTTTTTTTGGCCGATCGGGCACGGGGGATTGTACACTTGCTGCAAACTTTAGGCGAGAGTTAGCGGAAACTGTAACTTAGTGCCTGCATGGGGAGACTAGGCTTTTGGGATTCCCTAGCTGGCTTTGGGAGTGTGCGCGTGGACGCTCTAGCACGCTTCCCCCATTTCCCTGCATCTTCGGTTTCCGCGCACCCCCGCTTCCCAGCACCCCCCCTTGCAGAGGATTTTCCAGTCGGAGTGGGTCGCGGACAGGCGGGCTGGCGTGTGCGCCCCGTGGCAAGGAAGGCGGCTGACCGTGTGTCTTACTCTGTCGCAGGCTACGAGGGCCCCGGCTCGGTGCTAGTGTCCCCAGTGCCGCACCAGATGCTGCCCTACATGAACGTGGGCACCCTGTCGCGCACCGAGCTGCAACTCCTCAACCAGCTGCACTGCCGGCGGAAGCGGCGGCACCGCACCATCTTCACGGACGAGCAGCTCGAAGCGCTGGAGAACCTCTTCCAGGAGACCAAGTACCCAGACGTGGGTACCCGCGAGCAGCTGGCCCGGAAGGTGCACCTCCGCGAGGAGAAAGTGGAGGTGGGCGCGCCTGCTGGCCCTCCATGGCGAGATCGGCCCCCGCCGGGTTTGCTCGGTTCTGCTCGGGTCTCCCTGAACTTGCAAAACATCCCGTGGAGGCCCGGAGGCTGCTGGAGGGCGCTTTAGGCCCAGGAAGTTGAATGGAAATGCGGAAGCGGGAGCGAGTCTCCTGTCCTTTTGTTGGCGTGCGCGCGGGGTCCCCGGGTTCCGAGCCCACGCCGGCGTCACGCGCGGCCACGGAGGGCCCCGGGGGTGCCCCGGCCGTGGGGGAGCGCGCCTTTGATCTTAACTGTTGTTTTGTCCTCCGTTGCGCAACAGGTCTGGTTTAAAAATCGCCGTGCCAAATGGAGGCGGCAGAAGCGGTCCTCGTCGGAGGAGTCGGAAAACGCCGAGAAGTGGAACAAGACGTCGTCAAAGGCGTCGCCCGAGAAGAGGGAAGAGGAAGGTAAAAGCGATTTGGACTCGGACAGCTGACGGCCGCGGGCCGGCTGTGGCTCTTGACTAACTCGAAGGACTTGCACAGACAGACGATGCTACTTTCTTGCACACGCGCTGCCTTGCGGGAGGGGGCCGAGAAAGAGGAACGAGGAGCTGTAAATAGTGTACAGAGCCCGGAGGGTTGGCGCCTGGGGTCGGGGGTGCGCAGGGGCTCGAGCCCCGAAGTCCAAGGCCGCCAGCGCCTCGCTCCCCACCGTAGTATTTATAGTTAAGTTAACGGTGACGATACAATAAAGTGATGGCGATGTAGTCGGGCCACATTCTGTATTTCATACCCACCGCCCCCCACCCCCATCTGAGGCCCAGAAAAGACATCTACGTAGTTTGTAGCTTCAAATGAAAAAATTGGGCAGCTCTGACCTGTCCGGGAAAAAAAAAGAAAAGAAAAGAAACCCTGGATATGAAGCAGTCGCAGGATGGGTGTCTTGGTTTAAAATCCGTTTCGTCTCTAGGAAGGGGTGGAGAGGGACTTTGCCGGGCTGCTGGGGCTGGTAGCATTGCCCATGAGAGGGGACAGCATGGGGTTCCTGCTCCCCCTCGCCCACGGGGAGAACCAGGACTCTTTTCCTCCTTGCCGCCTAGGGAAGCCAGAGCGAGAAAGCAGGATCCGCCCTGGAGCTGGGGGATCCGGGAGCCTCTCCAGAGCCGGCTCATGGGTCCCTGTTCCCACGAAATCCCCAGGCCTGAGGGTGGAATTAGGTGGTGGGCGTGCCTCCTTCCCGACCTTTTCTCACTTTTCTGGATCTTTCATGGCCACTCCGCCGCTCTGAGCCGGCACGTCTCCCTCCTGGCGGCTCTCAGCTGCGGGTCCGCAGAGCCTAGTGGGGACCCCGGCCCCACGGTGCTTTAGCCCAGGCATTTGGGGTGGCCACAGGTACCTGCCCTGAGTTCTGGGGGCCACCCGGGTATAAGAGTGCCACGCCGGGGCAGTGGCGGTGCTGACGCCTTTGGTCTTCTCCTGCCGCCGCCCAAGGTCTCCTATCTGCATTAGCTGGGGTGGCCCCGGCTGGTGCGCTGGTCAGCAGCCTGTGAGGGATGGAGAGGCCCGGAAGCTTCCCCGTGTGGTGCCGGCTGAGCACTTGGGCCAGGGATGAAGACCAGAGCGTGCATGCTGTATGGTTCCCCAGCCCACCGGGCCGGGGTTAGGGTGGGTGGAGGCCAAGGGCCCGCAGAATTGGTTTTGAATGTTTCTACTTTACTGATTTTACAACAAATCCATTTTATAGATAAGGAAGCTAAGGCTCAGAGAGCTTCCCGGCTTGGCTGATGGGGGTGCTGCCCAGGGAGCAATGACCTTGTTCTTCCTTTTCGGCTGCCTGCCTCTGGTATTTAGTGCGAGGTCCCTCCAGGGGAAGGCTGTGCATCCTGGCTGTGGACTGGGCCCCGGCAGAATAGCCTTTCCCGAGAGGCGGTATTTTTCCTACAGCTTTTTTATGTTTAAAAGGTAAAAGTAATTCCTGGAACAGGTGAAAAGACACTTCGGAAATAGGAAGTGTCTCCCCCCTTATCACCTTTTGAATAAGGAGTATCTCTAGATGGAAGTAGGAGACAGCCAGGTTTGCCTCAAGGGTCAAGATTGCCTTGGTGCATGTGTGCTCTTGAGCAAATTATGGAACCCCTTGCTGTTATGGGCTGTAAAATGGGTACAACGATAATGTCTGCTCCCCAGGGCTAGTGTGGACATTAAAGGCATGGCCTCCTGTGTAATAATAGCTTGCCTGGGGGAAATCGTTCAACATGGCTACTTATTTTTTTTTTAATACGTACTATTATGGTTTATATTGTATCGGACCCCGCACTTCAGGATTTTTGTTTTCTTTTTTTACATTTTCTCATTTCACTTTTCAAGAATTCTGTGATGGGGGGTTTTCACCAGTTTACAGACGAGGAAGTTAAGGATCAGGAAAGTGAAATACTTTTAACAACATTTGGTTTTAGAAAGTAATCGTCTTTGCCCAAGTGAGTCTTAATACTATAATTGGACATGTTTCCACTAACGCTGGTTCTGGTGAGAGATAGTCAGAGCCATCAATTTCAGATGAATCTTGCAATGGCTGTTTTAGATCTTCCTTAGACCTCAGGCTTCCATGGCCTGGCCTGCCCTGCACCCCTCCTCCTTCACTGCTGTCCCTAGGTCTTGTCCTCTGTCCCATAGGAGAGGGGTGAGCCTGCAGAGGGATCCAGGAAGAGCTCTGACTTCTACCCTTCCTTCAACGCTCCATTAGTCTAGAACATTCTAGACTAGTAGGACAGAAGTGGGTGGCATCATTCCAGCCTGAGCCATAAGACATCCTGGAACTCTATCAACCTCTATGTCTCTTTGTCCGTGACTCGCCCTGCCCTTGGACTCCCTATAAACAGGGTTCTTCCTTTTTTCTTTTCTTTTCTTTTCTTTTCTTTTCTTTTCTTTTCTTTTCTTTTCTTTTCTTTTCTTTTCTTCTTTCTTTCTTTCTTTCTTTCTTTCTTTCTTTCTTTCTAATGATCTGCATTTGTCTAGTCTGGAGTGGTGTGCCCACGTCAAGTGACGGGAGAGAGGGATTGCAGGAGGAGTAGGGTCTCAGACATTCTTCCCCCAGAAACACCTGGGGCGAAGCCAGGACAAGTAGAGGGTGCAGGGGGTGCGTGGGCAGGGGAGGAAGACCCAGAAGGGGGCTCCCAGCTCCTGGGGAAGACGCCAGGTGGCAAAAGAGAAATCTTCCCCGTCTAGGGCTCCCACACTGGAGGATCCTGCAAAGTGCTTCAGCCTTGGCCCAGGTCGCGGGAAACAAGCATAGTAAACGTCTGGAGTGAAGAGGGAAATGTCAGGATGGTCTAATTATATATCGTCCACCCACCTTTTTCTGCATTCCCCGGCCAGCTGTGAGGCTCCGACTTTTGTCTTAACCTGGCTGCTGGAGTCAGGGAGGGCCCGATAGTGTCAAGGGAGAGAAGGCCCTGGGCCTTCAAGAACCGCCCTTGGGCCTTGTAATTATCTTTGGCGGAAATTCAGATCCCAGTGTTGGAATGTGGTGTATATGCATGTTGAAAGGGGTAAGGCATAGGGCAAGTGACTGCGTGAGCAGCCTGTAGCCTGTACCACACCTTTGCCCCCAAATGAAGGTGTTCTCCCCCATTTGACAGTGGAGCAAACTGAGGCACAGAGTTAACACAAAGGGCCAAAATGAGAATGGTCATCTTTAAGGGACAAGGCTCTTAACAATTTCCGTAAATCAGGCTGCCGCGCAGAACTGGGTGTTCTTTTTGGTGGTGATACAACCGTGGGTAAAAGTTCACCAACAGCAAATGATGCAGGAGTGAATGCACTTGCCCCTGGGACACATAGGAATTAACGTGCCCTAAAGTGCCAGAAAGATTCTGGGAAAGAAGCATAATGACAATTAAAACCCCTCAGAGGGGTCTAGCGCTTTTCAGTGCAAAGGCCTTCCACAAACATCTCTGGCCCTCGGGGGGTGAGGACCCATTTGGCAGATGGGCAGTAGACGCCCAGAGAGACTAAATGCCTTGCCTGGGACACATAGTAAATGGCACAGCCAGCCCTGAAAACCCCAGACCTGAGCACACCCTCGCACACACCTCTTGGGATGGTCGCAAGGTATGAGGTTATGGCTTCCAGCTGCCAAGGTCACCTGGGCCAAGGAGGGCCTTGGCTGCAGGCAGCTGACAAGGAAAAGGGAGCGTGGGGGGTGGGGGAGGGGGTGCAGAAATGGGATTCTCAAGTTCTGGATATACCGCACGCAGGGTATGTTCTCACTGTTTTCGCAGTGAGCGGGGCATGGGTGGTGGAGGGAAAGGACTTGAAAACAATCGCTTCATAAACGGCACCCCTGGAGTGTGTATCTCCATGACGGTTCTTGAATCAAGTTGCCTTTTGCTGACTTTTGAACTTTGAGCTCCTGTCTTAAGCCTTGGCGTGAAGGATGTCGTTTTAATGGGTATGTGTGAGATGCAGGCTGGTTGATTTCTTTCCCGTCTCTTTGTGTTGGGGGTGGTGGCAATTGGAGGCTGGGAGGTAGAGGCCGTGGGGCGCTCTTTCTGAATTGTGTGGGGTTGTAAGTGACTCAAGGAAAATTATTCACTCACCAAGACCCTCAGCCAGAGCTCCCCGGTCAGGTCCCTCAAATTCACTTTCCCTTGTTCATTGCACACTGCAAGTGCAAACCTCCACCTTAAGGGAGACACAGTCCCGGCCTGGGGAGGGCAGGGTAACTTGAGCACGCACTTGGGTGGGGCCATGTGTTCCCCCATTGGGAGTGACCCGGAAGAATTTCCTTCCTCACCGGCACCTGCACAATGGGCTTGAGTGGAGGATTAGAGATAATGTAAGAACCCAACAGAGTGTCTGACACATTTATTATTGAGTGCTTTGAAAAACACCCTCAGATTGGCTGGCTAAGGCCCTGCATAAGTAGGTTGGAATTAGGAATTAAGGAATACACCTTGTTTTTAATTATTGCTGGTTTAGGAGTTTATGGGTGACCGCAGGACACAGACTGTAATGAAATTAAATGTGACTGCCATGGATTTAAGACAAGGAAGCATCTGATAAGGTATAATAGGTTGTATTCTCCCTAAGAGGTTTAGGACAAGGAGATTTAGAGTGAAGGCGAGAATCTGGCCTCGGTTTGGATCCCGTTTCCAAGTTTTATGAAAAGACCTTGAAGTTTTTCAAAAGTAAGATGAAAACAAAATGCAGCAGCCTGTGCAAAGCTCCTTGAAAGTTCTGGAAGAAATAGAGCCAGCTGGGTCTTTTGATTGCAGAAGCTTCTCACTTGTTGGGGGGCGGGGGGACACGGTGTGTCCCCTGGGGCCCGTCCCCAGAGCCGTGTGACAACATACAAGACCAGACCTGTGACTTAGTTTTAAATCCGGGTGGGGGTGGGGAGGGGTGAAGCGCCATTGTCCTTGCAATCCAAATGACCCACGAAATAAACAGGATGAATTATGGCATGTTGTGGTATTTTTAAGTGGGTCTGTAATTTTTGGATCCCAGCAGCCCTCATTTGTTCTCAAGTGTCCAGCCCTTGGAAGCATCAGTGAAGAGAGATCTTAAGAATCCCTCTCGCAAACCCTCCGCTCTCCCTTTAAAGTTCATTCCACTCATACCTTCTGTTTCCCTAATTCTGAGGTCCTCTGGAGTCGGCTGCCCAGGTCGTGCACCCGGGTCCAGCTGAGGGAGCTGCATTTTGCCGAGCATTTGTACTCCCCTCCTTAACCTGAGATGATTTAGAGAGGCTATAATTAGTGAGATAATTTTAGCTGTGATGGACAGAGTTCAGAAATGTCCATGTCATTTCCTCCCTGACCTGCCAGTTGTGCAATACTGAGCCCAGGAACCGTTTCCATCCTGTTGTGTTATCGGGGAGGGAGCGCAGAAAATGCCAGCACAGGTTAAGGAGACAAACTGTCTTTGGTAACGGAGTTAAGGCTGAGCTCCTTCCCGGGCGTGAACATTCTTTCCTTCGGCTATTGCTATGTTTCCGGTGCTCAGAACTAACACATGGTAACTTGTTTAAAAAACTCTCTGGGGGGGAGGGGAGGGGGAGAGACAAATCTCTTAAAAGTAAGGATTTTGGGGGGGAAAAAACCCTATGATGTCCAGCAGCCTGCAGCGAGGACTACAGCATGCCACAGGTGCACGTGGCGAAGAATTGATACGCGGGCAAGGGCATCCGGCCAGACAGGGTGAGCTTGTGTCTCGGGAGGGCCCCGCACCCGCCAGGTAGCAGCTCACGGCAGGACAGCCTTGGGGCCAGTGTGGTCTGAATCACACCCGCCAGTGTTTGACCAGCCAGCCTCACTGTGACTGTGTCTGCTTTCATCGTGTCCCAAACAAATTATTGACATCACCCGGCAAGGACAAGAGACGCTTCTTTCCAGATGGAGTATGGTTAATCCTCCTTTGAAAATCCTCAAAGTGCTAACTATGGGACCAGAGAACTAAAACTGCCCTTCTCCAAGAAACAGGGAGGCCCAGAGCATTTGGAAAGCCCCCTCTGCGAGAAAGACTCAGAACTCTGTGAAGTCGGAATCCCAGCTGGCTGTTTCATCTGAAGATGTTCCGACTCAGGCCAGATGGCTGGGACATTAGGGGGTGCGCATGTTCAACGTTGTTTTGTATTTGAGGAATAAATATTTAAAATCTGAAACCAAGTGAATCACTTTCTACTGAAGTGGGCAGGGCCGGAAAGTCGTGTGTGCCCGTTGATGTCCCCTGCTGTCCTGAACATAACCCCAGCATGCGTGATTCCTGCCACACTCAGAACCTTCAAAGGAGGGTGTCCCCCCCCCTTGGGCTGGTGCAGGACGCCGGGAGCTTGGTGGCACTTCGTCCTCTACCTTAGGGTTGCTGTTTCTGTTTCATGCCTGCTTCTGCGCCCAGACTCCCGAGGTGCTTGGGTGAACGTGGAGAGACCCCCACCCCCGTCCCTTTGTCCCCCGCTGGATGAAACCCCTTGGTTTTGTTCCACTTTTGGCCCGTGCAGTAGCTGGTCTCTGATACAAAAGGGAGCAGATGAAAACTTAACCCTTTTCCTGACTGTTAATTAAAACTGAAAAGATCGTAGGTCTTTATGGTTTATTTTTGTCTTTACAGAAGACGTGTGTGTGTGTGTGTGTGTGTGTGTGTGTGTGTGTGTGTGTAGCGTTTCTTTCTTCTTTTTTTTTCACAGAAGAGAGATTATTTTTTGCAACTCCCAGGGGGTGTTGTAAAAAAATGTATCTTATGTTAGTTTCGGGATTGACAGTTTCTTCATCATCTTCCAGGGCATGTCTTTATCTAATCCCTTCTAAGCCTTAGGAGTCAGGGGGGAGGTGGTTACCGTCATCTTGTTACATAATAGCAGCTACTTCGACAGCTTTTGCCCTGGGTCTGGCCTGCCTTGTTCTGCTTTTGTCATCTGTACTCAATTAATCCCATCCAGGCCCCTGCGAAGTTGGAATTATTGTCACCATAAAGCACAAGGTGAAATGACGTGTCTATTCAAGGAAGTTTGAATCTTAGACCCCAAGTGCAGCTCTCTGTCTACACTGCCAGACTTTCTTAATAAGGACCAGCCAGGAGGGCTGGGTTCGAATCTCTGCCTGGTCACCAGCAGGCAATGTCACCTTGAAGCTTCAGCCCCCTCCTTTCCAAAATGGGGGGATTATCATTTCCTGCGGCACATGAAAGACACCTGCGGGTTTTGCAAATGCCGGTGATGAATCACAGTCGATATATCAATGCGGTAGTCATTGTCCTAAGCATATAATCAAACAACATGTTTATGGAAGGCCTTCAGCAAAACAGTAGTAATGATGCCCCTCCCTTCAGGCCACAAATACTAAGAGGGTGCCCAGTCTCTGCTCAGTGCTGTTCTAGTTGCTGGAGAGCCAGCCTGTGTCCTAGAGCATGCTTGCTATGGGAAGAGATAGTCACCCACCAAATAGGTTGTAATTTCGGACAGTGCTAGGCAAGATGAGAACCGAGTCTGCTGAGGAGAAGGAAGGGTGCTAGGGGCTGGGGCAGGATTTGGGAGATTTTACAGCAGGGTCTGAGGTCTGTGTGGTGAGGGGATTAAACGCCATCTCAAGCAGTCCTCCAGAGCAGGGGTGGGAAGGCTGCAGCCCGAGGGCCAGCCTGGCCCCCTGCCTGTTTTGTCAATAAAGTTTTATTGGAACACAGCTGTGCCTGGTTCGTTTGTGTATTGTCTGCGGTTGCTTTCCCTTGTAAAGGCAGAGTTGAGTAGTTGCAGTAGCAGCTATAGGGCCCGCAAAAATTGAAACTATCTGCTGTCGGGTCTTTCACAGAATAACTTTGGTGATCCCTGGTCTGAAGTTTCGAGTTTAAACCGAAGATGAAGACTTTGGCTCATAGGGGATGGGGTGAGAATTTGTACCTGTTTGCCTAATGCTTCATTTCCTTTCTCTGTGGTTTCAGCACAGTGTCAGGCCCCTGTGACGGGACGGGGGGCCAGAGGGTCAGCTAGAAGGCAGATCTCGTAGGACACAATATGGTGCCTGAGGCCTGGCATCAGGCCTGCTGCTTTCTCGGTGACGTGCAAGAAATAACTTTAGAACAATGGGAAACAGGATGTCAAGAAGTGTAAAGTCAGGTGGCATTGACTAGGAAACCAAGAGGGAAGATCGCGGCAACCACAGAAGGCTTCCTGGAGGAAGTGTTCGTTGCAGGGGAGTTAGCATGTGGCCAGGCAGAGTGAAAGCACCAAGACAGGCAGGTATGGTGGCAGCAGGGAGACCAGAGAGGAGGCTGACCGGCCCTCCCATGCCAACATCTCCGTGTACGAGCTAGCTCCCTCCACTCCCCCAACGCTTGCCAAGCCCCTGCTGAGTGCCGGACAGGCCTTCCGGGTGAGTCGTGTCACAGATGTGAAGGGAGCGGTGTCTGTCCTCAGGCGTGGGACTCCGGCTGCTCCAATACTAAAGGACTGGTGCAGGGGTGGGGTGGGGGCCCACAGAATTCTGTGGTTGGGCAGGGGCAGGGTCCTAGAAGCTTCTGAGAGTGGATCATTGGAGCCACATCTTTGAGGCACGTGGTGATGCGTGGGCGGGGGGCGGGGAGAGCCTTCGGGAGGAGGGGCCAGCTGGGTGGGGAGGTAGGGGTGGAGGTGAACCGGCAGGGAAGGGTTTGGCAGGGCAGAGCCTGGAAGACATTGAAGGCAGCAGCTTGGTGGGTATCTAGTCGGGCGTGTGCAGTGCCCAGGTCACTGTTGTAAAACCAACCTGCAGAATAGGTTTCCCTGCCCTGCCAGGTGTCGGAAGATAGCCAGAGAGATGGCCAGGGTCATGCCAACAGGCGAATGATTCACGTCCACTGCCGGCCGCGGGGGGGGCGGGGGGGGGGGGGGTCGGCGTGTCTCCTCAGCCTCTGCCCGGCACCCTCTCCATCTTCTATCGGAGGAGAGAAAAACATCTCACTGGGAGCCTTCTGCAGAGAAGGGCTTTTTGTTTTGTTTTGTTTTGGAAGGGATTTTAAAATACAGTGATTTGTGGTGGGTAGTTGAGTTCATCAAAGTGATTTTTCCAGATGCTGTAATTTTTGGGCAGTGGACACGTCAAGGCTCCCCCATCTCCCCCCGCCTCCCCTACGCTCCAAGTCCCTCTCCGGCCTCAGGCACCAATCCCACCCCACGGGAACTGTCCCAGGCACACATGCAGCATCTTACAGAACCTTCTTCACAGCCATTAACTCTGTCTCTATAGCAACCATGGGATGTGGGCATGCGGGTCTGTTCTTCCCATTTTACAGAGGAGGAACAGGTTCAAAGACACCAAGCCGCTTTCCTAAGATCATACAGCCAGGAAGAGAAGAGCAGAAGAGCAGACGTCTCCAGCTCTGGAACTTTCCATTTATATCTGGCCCTGTCTGCTCCTGCGATCGCAGCTGCTCTTCCTGGGTGTGGCGGCATGTTGGTTTCAGCGGGAAGTGAGGCCCAAACTTGTGTCCTTCCTGGTAGCTAAATCCTCCAAATGCTGCTTCCTCCGGGCAGCCTTCTTGGATCACTCTTGGCTTTCTCACGCCTCAGAGACTTGGGCCTGATCTCTTGTGCATTCCAAGAGTTTATAAAGACCCTCGGATGTACTTAGACTTGCGGCTGTCATGATGTTCCCCACCCAAAATAAATCAAGCTTGGCATTTGCCAGTGACCGTGAGATTCTAATGCTTCAGAGAACAGATTTGCCCCAAATCTATTGCTCCTACCCTCCCCCACCGCTGTACAGCTGTCCATGGCATTGACAGAGAATCGCACCCTTTCCATATCAAGAGGGATCATCTTCCTCCCAAAACCTCTGGCAAAAGGTGAGCCCGGGGGGAGTTCTATTAACTCACTGGCACAGATTTATTTTTTAAGCTGCTCCAGCTCAGGGAATGGACCCAGGGCAGCTTTGATAACGGAGACAGTGTTGCGAGGCCTTTGCGGTCCGAGTGATCTTTGCTTGCGGCTTCTGCCTGGGCTAAGTGCCCTCACAAGTGGGAGGGGGGTAGCCATAAGGCTGTGAGTGAGAACAGGGTGACGGGGATGGGGCCGCAGGGATCGGCGCATCGGAGGGCTGGGGGGTGGAGAGCCATCTTGAGCAGACCAAGCTTTCTTCTGGCTAAGGCAGCCCAGGAACAGCTTAGCTACGGGACTCTGCCTGCCAGCCTGAGCTCCCCGGGCCCAGGGGAAGGGCTCCGTCTGGGTGGGTGGGATCCTCACCCATCTCTGGGCACTGCAGCAGGGTGGGGGGGGGTCCTTGGGGCTGCCTGTCTGAGCACAAGGCCAGAGGACAGGAAGGATTTTCCTCCGCTTGACACGCTTCTCTTCCCGGGAGCTTTGTGGGCAAGTCCGGCCCAGAGAGTGGAGCTGGGCGCAGGGTGACAGAGGTCAGGAGAGCATCTTTGTCTGTGCTCCTGTGACCTGGGCCCTGGAAGCTCCAGCGCTAGGCTTCCTCCTTCCTCTCCGTCACTGCTCAATATTACAAAGGCAGGCTTCGAAATCCGGCTGAGCACAGGGGTGGGGAGGAATGGGGTGGAGAGAGAACAGGATCAGCGGTCAGCGGTCGGGAGTTAGGCCTCTGCCACTTCCTGGTTCCGGGGAACGTGGCCTCAGTTTCCCCATCTGTTAGGGGTAGTCATCAGTCCTGCCTTATCCACCTGCCAGGGTTGTTGAGAGGGTCACGCGATTTGATGAAAGCACACGCTCTGTGTGATGGGTCCTGTGACCACGTGTTGAGCCAAGTCCCTGGTGGCAGGCTCCGTGCAGAGCCTGGTGTGGGGTTTGAACTCCGCGAACTGTGAGATCACGACCTGAGCCGAGATCAAGAGGGGGGCGCTTAACCGACGGAACCACCCAGGCGCTCCGAGCATAAGGACTTTTAGATTGTACCTGGCAGTGTCCCTGTCAGCTCCGACACTCTTTACCTCTCTTCTTTGGCCTCTGTCACATCCATCTTGCCTCTTAGAATGATGGAGGAATCCGGTCTGGTCACTGGTCCGGCCAGAGACCTAAGGCGCCTGCCATGTGTTAGGGGCTCGCTTAGAACGCAGGCCACAGAGCTGACTGACTCGTAGAAGCATTTGTGGGACATTTAGTTTGTGCCCTTTGGGGAAAGCTTAGGGCCTCCACAGGTATTGGACCTCGTTTGTCTTTTCCTGTAGTGGGGCTACATTGTGTTCCCCAAAAGATACGTCCATGCCCTAAGCCCCGAAACTGGTGAATGTTGACCCTATTTGGAAAAAGGGTCTTTGTAGATGTAATTAAGTTAAAGATCTCAAGATGAAATCATCCTGGATTTAGGGTGGGCACTAAATCCGATGATTGGTATTCTTCTAAGAGAAGGAGAGAAAATCCACCAGGGAGAAGGCCCTGTGGAATGGTACTCTCACAAGCCAAGGAATACCCAGAGCCACCGGGAGCTGGAAGAGACAAGGAGGGGTTCTCCTCGAGAACCTTAGAGGTACCATGACCCTGCCAACACTTAAACTGTGGCCTTCTGGTCTCCAGAACTGTAAGATAAAAGAAGTTTCTATTGTTTCAAGCTACCAAGTTTGGGGAATTTCTTGTAGCAGCCCTAGGAAACGAATACACCTGCTCGGCCCTGAAATGATGTTCTCTAAATCTGACGCATCCTACATTTGTTTATAATGACACTTAATTAAGGTGACTGGGACTTTTTCTCTCCTACCCCACAGCTACTGTTTCCACATTGCATTGCATTTTAGGATCTGTGAAAAGGCAGCAAGGAAAAACCTGATGACTCTTTTGAACTTAGGAAATTTCCATTATTTTCCTTCCGGAAACATTATAAGGTGACATTTACAGGAACACCATCTAAAACGTTGCAGCTCCGAGAGTTGGGTGTGCGGCCTCTGGGAGAGGAGGAGAAGAGAGGCCAGTGACCAGGCAGGCTGGGTTGGTCCTGCCCCCAGACTTAACTCACTGTTTCCCCACCGTTGGGCATCTGTCCATGTGGTTCCCTCTGTCAGGGATGCCTCTTTTCCCCATGGTCCTGCACCTGAAATCCCATCAGTCTTCCAGAACTGCTCGGGGAACAGGAAGCAAGGAAGTGATCCCTGGCCTCTGGTTCAGAGGCTGTGAGTTCTAGTCCTGTGTTTGAGCTTGGAAAAGATTCCTGCCTCTCTGGGCTACAGTTTCCCCTTCTGTAAATTTAGTTGAGCTCAAAGGGCATTTACTAAGCACCTACTCTGTGTCAGGCAGGGTGTTAGATGTTGGGGATTAAAGAGGGTACAAACTATAAAAAGAAAAAAGGCGGGGGTGGGGGAGCCCGGGTGGTTCAGTCGGTTAAACATCTGACTCTTGAGGTCAGCTCAGGTCATGATCTCACGGTTCATGAGTTTGAACACCACGTCGGGCTCTGAACTGTCAGCCGAGCCTGCTTGGGATTTTCTCTCCCTCCTTTTCTGCGCCTCCCCCATCAAAATAAAGAAACTTAAAAAAAAAAAATGTACAGACTAGTAATATAGTTATTACTTCTAATTTTAGGAGCTGGGCGAGATCTGCAGAATGAATGAGGAAGTGAGTGAACAAATGAGTGCGTGCCTCTCACCATGGGTTTGTGGTTGTCCTTCCCGGGGTGGGGGGGGGGGTGCTATGTGGCGGGAGCATCTGTGAGCACCTGCCTCTCCTTGCTCTTAACCGTGCTGCGGGCAGGATGGTCTGCAGTGTCAGCCCCAGACAGGGGGCGGGGGGCGGCTACCAATGCTACCAAACTCGAACTCGGATTTTTGCTGAACGATTGGGCTCCTGCGATGTGACCAGGTGTTTGCGTGACGCTCTTGCCCAGACCCTTGAATGTTCACTGAGATGAAATCGTACTGCTGCAAACAGGTTTGAACCCCTAACGAAGTCCCTCTCCCTTGCCTGTGCCGGGGTTCCTGATTTCGACACCATCTGTAGTCACTGAGCCACGGGTTGGGGCTCACGGACTGTTTGTTGCCACCGCCTGGACATTGGATTCAACGCCCCGCCGGCTTTAGACTTGGGCGGACTCCTTAACGCCTTCATGGGCCTCTGCCTGAAAATGCTGCTGGTGACAGCCACCCCACAGACAGCACCAGATGCAACCTGGGGACATTCACACACTGTGTATCCAGGCCTCACCGCACCCTCCCCCTAGAAGCAGGGACAATTCTTTGTTGTGTTTGATTGATGAGGAGCTGGGGGCTCAGGGAGGGGAGATCTCCCAGCTAGGTACCGTCGGGGAGGCGGATGAATTGGACGTGAAACCAACGTCTATCTGACCCCAGGGGCTGTGTTTCTCTCCCTGCCGTCGTTTCTTACCTCTCTCGGTTCAGAGGAGACCCTCGAACACCCAACTTGGACACTGCTACCCTTCCTTTTATTCCAGAAGGGCCTGCATTTTCCCCATCCCGCAACTTCTCCGGCTCTCTTTCGGAAGGTTTCAGTCCTGGCCAGATGCACTGTTGTTCCCTTTTCAATAATCCAAAAGCCAGCTCCGCAGGGACGTCCCCTGGCACGGCACATTCGCCTCCTGCTCTTACATTCAGCGCTTGGGGGAAAAGCCTTCCCCACACATAGCAACGGTCTCCAGGCTGAGCCGAGCTGAGGGCTTCCAAGTAGAGGGGTCATTTGGATACTGACCAGCATCTTCGCGGGATGGAGGTGACTGCCAGCCAGCCTCGAAGGGTGGGTGTGCTCTTTGCCGCAAAGCAGGGAGGGGGCGGGGGCGACCTCAAGGACGTTCATTCTTTCCAGTGCGTGGGGCACTCTCGTCACTGCCCCCTGGGAATCTGGACGCGTGTGCCTTTGTAAGAGGGGCCGGTTTTCCGAGCAAAGGTGAGGAGACCCGGCGTGCGGCAACCTCTTGCCCACACGCTTATCCCCAGAAGCATCTGTTGCCGGGATGATGGAAGGCGCTGTCGTTCGCTGTTGCTTTTGTTTGGATCCTCACTGGACATGAGCGAACTTCAATCATCTTGACCCCATTCAGCTGAATCGTGGAGGCTGCCTGGACGTTCACCGTCCTGAGGGGTTGGTCTGCATTTGGTCCAAATGACGTGACTGCCGACAGAAGGCAGCACAAGTGCTTTAGCAGGCAGGGCAGGGGGGGACGGGGAGGGAGTGACGAGCTGGCTCTGCTTCCCGAGGCCCCTCGAGCCCGGTGACACAGTGAGCCGTTTAATCTCTCAGAGATACGGTTGCCTCAAGTAGAAAACAGAGCCAATAACTCATACCCCTTTGTTCTCTCCAGGGCAGATTACGGCAATCTTGGAAGCACGAAAGCAACTTTTTTTCCTCCTGTCCCCGAGAGAGGAAGGGATGAGTGGACCCTTCAGATGAGTTGGATGTGAAACGGCAGAATATGCCGTTGATAGCAGTCCATATTTTTGCCTGCAGAATGTCGCATCTAAGTATTCTTTTTATAGGCCTGTGACGGAACATCTGGGAGGCCAGATACAGGCCATGTGACTGGGGTCCGGGTTTGTGAGGCAGGTCGAAGCAAGGTGTTTTCCCATTGAATGTTTGTGATCGTGGGTGAGATAGAGCGGAGGACGTTCCAGGGAGGAAGGGAGGCTCAGGGAGGAGTAGGGGGCGTGGCTAGGATCTCGCTGGAACTGGCTGTGTCTGTGAGGGGAGGGCCAGCTGAGCACAGAGTCCAGGACGGGGACCTCTCAGGAGTGCCCAGAGCACCCGGAGACGGGGCCGGGAAGAGAGCCTGAGCCTCAGGTCAGGCGGGCAAGGAGAGGTGGAGGCCTGGGCCCAGGCCTTCAGGCAGACCCCATCTGCTTTGGGAGTTGAGTGGGGGGGTATACTGGATGGCGCTGTGACAAGGTCAGTGGGCCCAGAGCCCCGGGCAGGGGGCACACCAGGTGCAGGATGGAACATTCTGGGCCTGAGGGGCACCGGGGCAGCACACAGAGGAGCCTGAACTGACCCTCGGGCCCCAGGTCCACAGGAGACCCCGTGTGAATGCAGAGTCCCCGTGGGAACGGCACTATTTTTAGCCAACACTGGGACAGAGGTTCATTTTGCAATGGGACCGTCTCTTGCCTTGACCTCCCCAGGGCTGTCCCTCTCCACCCCGCTCGGCCTGCTCTCAGGGCCCCACATCGGGCCTCACTTGGCTGGTCCCTTCCGGATTTTCTTCTTCCCCCTCTCTCCCTCGCTTTATTCTCTCTTTTCCTGTCTTGCCCTTTTCTCCTCCAACACTTTGCCCTTGGCTGGGAGCTGGGGGGGCAAAGATGAGCAGGGCAGAGCTCCCACCAGGGCAGGAGACAGACTCGAAACCGGAATTCTGTGCAGATAGTGAGCGATGCCGAGAGAAAGGGGTGTGCAGGGCACGGGGAGGCCCTGGGAGGGCCTGGGGCTTCCCTGCAGCCCCCGGGCCTGCCTCAGTCTTCACATCTGTGCAGTGAGCCTGCTGACACCAGCTGGTCCCTGGGGCCCCAGGACTAAACGAGGTAGCACCTGTAAATAGGGCCTTGGGCATCCAGTGCATATGCCCAGCCCGCACCGGCTGCTCTGTGTCACTGTCCTTATTCTTACTCTACCTGGGTAAGGAAAGACATGGGGTCAGGAAAGACCAGAATTAAAGGTTTAAAGAGTCATGCCCTACGGCCTTTTCCAAGGGGGCCACACAAAGGGTGTCCAGGTGGAGTTGACAGAGGCTGGGGGAGGGGGGAGAGGCCCTGGGGGGACAATAGAGGGACTGAATCCGAGGGGTGGAGGCAGCAGGGCCGGATTAGGGGGACTTTAGTGGGACAATGCTCATTAATAAGGACTGATCCTGGCTTTTCTTTCCCTCAGAATGACGCTCCCCGTGTCCTCACTGAGACAAAGATGTCACAGGATCAGGATAATGAGGTTGATGGTGCCATAAATCGGAGACAGCTCCGTTCACAGTTTAAGATGTGCACAGCTCTGTGGGGCACTTGGGGAGGGCCGCTAGGTTTTCAAGACCATGATTTTTTTTTTTTAATATTCATTTTGGAGAGAGAGAGAGAGAGAGAGAGAGAAGACCCAGAATCTGAAGCAGGCTCCAGGCTCCGAACTCTCGAGCCCCACATGGGGCTCGAACCCACAGACTGAGAGATCACGACCTGAGCTGAAGTCAGACGACCCACCGACTGAGCCGACCAGGTGCCCCTCCGTGTTTATTTCCTCCTCTTAGAATCATATAAATCATCCATGCCGGAATATAATTCCGAACTGCGCAGAAGTGCGTAACGAGGAGTGAAAATCTCCCCTTCCTCGTCGGTGCTTTTCCCCGAGGGGGATGACCTTTGTTCAACGTTTGGAAGTCCCAAGCATCTGTGTGTGTCCGTGTTCATGAACCGGTCCATCGTGGACACCCCATAGACTTCTCTCTTTGTCAGTCACATACACCAACACCTGCTGTCCGTGGGTACCGGTGTGCCTTCGCGTACAGACACACATTTCCTTATTGCTGGTTAGGAGGCCACTTCTGAACTGTCACAGTTAACGCCTGGAGACCACTGTGCGTGGATCCTGTTGGCCCTGCCCCCACTGGGGGAGGTCCTGAGGGGCAGAATCTGGCTGTGGAATTGCTGGCCAGCCCCGCTTCCCCACATTACAGGGGTCAGTCGTGGATTCGTTCGAGGCTGAAGGGTTGGATTTCTTTGTTACTGTTTGATGGCCTTCGTGAACCACCCGTCACACCTTCCCTATTTTTCTATGGGTCATTTGGCCCTTTTCTTACTGTCAGAGCTTTGAGTAAGTCAGGGCAGCTAGTCCTTGGTCCCTTATATATGCTACTAATATCTTCTCTCAAAGCCTCCATTCACATTTTAACTTTGCCAGCGGCCTTTTGCTATAGAGGGCATTTCGTTATGGAGTAAAATTTGTGAATCTATTTCTTTTTTTTTTTTCTAGAGTTTTTTTCTTTTTTGAGAAAGAGAGAGTACAAGCAGGGGAGGGGCAGAGAGAGAGGGAGGGGGAATCCTAAGCAGGCTCTGCACTGGCCCTACCTCGTTTAGTCCTGGGCTCATGACCCGAGCTGACATCAAGAGTCAGACTCTTAACAGACTGAGCCACCCAGGCACCCCGGTGAATCTATTTCTTAATGGTTTCTGGGTTATGTCTTGCTTGGAAGGGCATGTTCCACCCGAAACTATGATAATAGTTATTTGTAATTTCTTTGAGTACATTTATAGCTGCATTTATTACATTTAGGTCTTTAATCCATCTGGAATTTATTTTTATATCTAAGGTGATGTAGGAATTTAATTTTATAGTTTCAAAGCGATGGCCAGTTGTTTCAATGCTATTTACTATATAATCTATCACCCCCACTATTTGTAATATAGCATCATTTCAATTTGTCTGTGGCATCATATCGATCCTCTCTCTCTCTCTCTCTCTCTCTCTCTCTCTCCCCCCCTCAACCCCAGCCCTCCCTCTCTCTGCCTCTCCCTCATCTGTCTATATCTTTATGCCCCCTTGGTTGTGTTCCATTAATTCATTTGTTACCATGTTATGTAAGCATCCTCGTTGTATGGTATGTCTTAATAGCTGATGGGGTAAGATCCTGTTCTCTTCCATTAGTTTGGTTTTTTCCCCCATAACTTTAGTGGCTAAATTCGTTTTACAATTTACACTTAAAATCCCAGAGAAATAAATATTTGTTGGTATTTTGATTGCCATCACACTTAAATTTATAGATTAATTTGTAGAGAAGCTATGTCTTTATAACATTGAATATCACTTCCGGGAATATGGAGTTTCTCTGGTAGCTCTTACCACATAACAACACCTCTTGGAACTCAGTGACTTAAAGCACCTGTATTTGTTACTGCTCACAAGTCTCTGAGTTGGCTGCAGACTGGCTGGCTTGGGCTGGCTTTGGCTGGGTGGCCCTGGCTGGGTGGCTTGGGCTGGATGGCCCTGCTTCAAGTCATAGATGCCTCTGGTTGGATCTAGCTCCTCACCGAAGTTGGGGGCTCAGGTCTGCTCCCCTGTTATTCCTTCTGGGCTCCAACTCTGGGGCAGCATCTCTCATGGCAATGACAGAGCTACGGAAAGGCCAGCAGAAGGCTCTGAAGACCTGGGCTCAGAATGGGCACATTGTCACTTCTGTTCACGTGCTGTTGGCCAAATCCAGTCACGTGGCCGAGCCTAGCACCAAGGAATGAAGGACCACTCTGCCCACAGTGAGGCCAAGGTAAGGAACGGACACAGAGAGCGATGAACTGGGGCCAGTGGTGCAAGCGACCTTAGGGTATACCTGTTATTTAATTTTTCTTTCTTGTTCCTTAGTAACGTTTTACGGGATTTCGCGTATACGATTCATAATGCTCATTGGATTTATTCTTATTGCTATTGGTAGTGGGACCTTTGTTCCGGTATGCGTCACAATAGTTGTCTTTTATTGGCATACAAATGAATAGTTTACTTATTGATTGTATTATATCCAACCACCTGACCAAACTCTCATCGGTTCAGCGTGATTTTCCGCTGGCTTTGGGGGTATCCCGGGTGGACAGTAATATCGTTGGAAATCTATCATAATTTTGCCTGTTCCTTTCCAATACTTATTTCTCTGATTTCTTTACTTTACCTCATTGTACTCAGTAGGTTCTCTAGTGAATAGAACAGTGTCGATGGCAGGCATCCTTGTTTTGTTCTTATAAAAGGATTGATTGGCTTTGCTGATAAATAGTATGTTTACTATTGGTCGTTCCATGAGAAATAATGTAAATGCTTGCAGAGTGAAGAGAAGCCTCCTTCTAGAAAATTAAAGAGATGCGTTTGGAAGTCAGACCTGCTTTAATAAATTACTAGTTTGTATTCTTCCGGCTGCCAGTGTAGGTGTCAGCTCAATCTACCTTTAATTAAAGAAAAAAACCAACAGCAGTTATGTAAGGATGTAGAACAGAAATAGCTAAGCTTGATGAAGGGCTTAGGAGATTCTCTCTTCATCTCTCATCTGTGTTTCTTTCTGGGTCTTGTCTTTATTTTTCTATGCCTGCAGACCACTGTTCTCTGTTCCCCATGTCATTGGGCAAACACAATATTCCTCCTTTCTCTGTCCCCCATCACTCTTTCTATTTCCCCATGATCCATTCCACATTCTAGCAGAAGGAACTCTGATCAGCCCTACCTGAGTCGGATGCCCCCCAACCCCCTCAGAAAACGTCGGTGGTCAGAGGACAAAGATGCCTCACTGTGCACGGCCCAGAGGGTCCCTGTCTGGATCTGGGGAGGTAGGGGGGTAGTTTGGGGCAGACACTCTCAAATGTCACTTGTGCAGGAAGTGCCCTCAACTCAACAGCAGGAATCCTGGTTTTAGAACTGAGACGCTTCAAGTCACGTCCTGACTCAGCCCTGGACTCTCTCCTTGACTTTGGAAACATTAAGAGCCCCCAGCCCTCAGGCTCCCCATCTCTGCTGGCTTTATTGAGGTATGACCAACAAATAATATTGTGTATATTTAATGTGTACACGTTTTGATATATGTAAATATTGTGAGATGATTACTGCAGTCAAGCTATTTGACACGCCCATCACTTCACATAGTTACCACTGTGTGTGTGTGTGTGTGTGTGTGTGTGTGTGTGTGTGTGATGTATGTAATGGGAACATGTATGATCTAGTCCCTCGGCAAACTTCAAGCACAGTAAAACCTTGGTTTGTAAGCATAATTCGTTCTGGAAACACAGAGTAATCCAGAGCACTTGGTTATCAAAGCGAATTGCAAGACCCGTTGCCCCGGTTGTGACCAATCACATGAAGTTCGGCATCACATACTACTCGTATTTCAGGACGCTGCTCGTTTTCCAAGTTAAAATTTATTAGCAGTGGTTGCTCGTCTTTTTAAAATTGTTTCAGTGTTTATTTTTGAGACAGAGAGAGAGAGATAGAGCATGAGCGGGAGAGGGGCGGAGGGAGAGGGAGACCCAGAATCCGAAGCAGGCTCCGGGCTCTGAGCTGTCAGCACAGAGCCCGACGCGGGGCTCGAATTCACGAGCCCTGGGATCATGACCTGAGCCCAAGTTGGACACTCAACCGACTGAGCCACCCAGGCACCCCAGCAGTGTTTGCTCGTCTTATAAAACATACATCACCTTTTCTCTATCCCTTCATTCATCCATGGACACTTAGGTTGCTTCCCTTCCTTGGCTATCACGAATTAGCCTCTTCTCCTACTTTTTACATTGGATTAACCATATCTGTGCTTCTTCCTTGCAGGGCTATTGGCGGAAAGCAATACATAATTTAATGTGACAGAATTTTTTGTCCCATAGCTGCTTAATTGCATAATCGCTGTGATTATTTCTTCTGCGGTGTATTCCCCCTCCTCTCCCTCCTCCTTCTTCAAGTATAACTTGTTTCTTCATCATTATATAAAAAATGTACATTCTCATTGTAGAAAAAAAAAGGGGGTGAGCCAAAAGGAGAAAATAAAACACCCTTATCTTGCTGTTAACTGGTCACGGCCTCACTTTTTCTTCCTTTCTCTTTTTCTTTCTCCCCCGCGTTCACTTTTTAAACAATAATAGAATCATTTGAGGAAGTTCTCGGTCCCGAGTGTTTCCTCCTCTTGGGACGGAGTGGGGGTGGCATGTGGGGGCAGAGCCAGCAGGGACCCAGCATTCTGGAGAGCAAGCAGGAAGGTGAGAGCAAACCAGACTGCAGATCTCTCATTGCCCCTTCCTTTGTGGGTTTCCTTTCTCCCTGCTTCCCAGCCTCCTTGAGGGACCAAGGGACCACTGCTGAGTGGGGGCGGGGGAGGGCTGCAGAATACCACCAGGCAGGGTTGCACAGCCCTCCCGCTTCTCTGTGCATCTGCTCAGCCCTCCTCCGCCCTGTCTGGAAGGCAAAGCTGGACCTGCCTCCCTCCCACCTCAAGACTGCTATCTCCTTCTGACTTTTGTCACCTTCAAGAGCACTCACCATATTTAACTTGCTTGAATGTGTATATATTCAACGTAGTGACATTCATTGGTGGGGGAGACCCTGCAGGAGACCGGACTTGGGGCACCGAAAACCACCCCCCGCCGGCAGTGCTGAGGAACCTGACCTGTCAGAGGCTGTCGACACTGCCCTGATGGTTTGCCCTTTAGGCTGCTGGAGGAGCAGGGGTGTGACCCTGGGGGAGGGCCAGTTGGTGGTGGGGGTTAGGAGGGTTGTGCTTTCCAAGAAGGTAGGTGGAGATTCATGCCACAAACCCAGAAAAGAGCATAATCTATCAGTTGGTTAAAAACCTGGGCTCCTAGGTCAACTGTCTGTGGCTCTGAGATCTTGGGAAAGTCATGTACTCTCCAAACCTCAGGTTCGTCGTCTGTGAAATGGGGATGTGGAGGGACTGGTTGCGGGGAGTAAGCCCTGATTTGTGGTGCTTGTAAACACCCTGATCATGGAAGAAACTCAGCCACACACCGTGATAGATCTTTCCAGCACGCTGATACGATGGATGTAAAGAGCCCCCGAAGCGTAGATGATAGTAAAATGCAGTAAAATGATTAGGATGTGATGACTTTTGAGTATGTATGACCTTTCTTTAAAAATACAGTTTACTTGGGGCGCCTGGGTGGCTCAGTCGGTTACGCATCCGACTTCGGCTCAGGTCATGATCTCGCAGTCCGTGGGTTCAAGCCCCGCGTCGGGCTCTGGGCTGACAGCTCGGAGCCCAGAGCCTGTTTCAGATTCTGTGTCTCCCTCTCTCTCTCTGACCTTCCCCCATTCAAGCTCTGTCTCTCCCTGTCTCACAAATAAATAAACGTTAAAAATAAATAAGTAAATAAAAATACAGTTTACTTAAATATAAATGCATATAATTTGATTTTTAACAACTGTGTTTAACAGACGGCTCACACAATTTCCGCAAATGTGACAGTTCCTGCGAGCTCCCAGGAGCTGGCTCAGGTCGGGGTTGGTGGGGGGGGGGGCCA
Source organism: Acinonyx jubatus (assembly GCF_027475565.1). NCBI lineage: Eukaryota > Metazoa > Chordata > Mammalia > Carnivora > Felidae > Acinonyx > Acinonyx jubatus. Next base: position 134,921,644 of record NC_069386.1, on the reverse strand, counting down.
CTCCGGACCTGAAACGAAGGAAACAGAGCCGTCAGCATCATGCCTGCCCTATAGCGGGGCTTCTCAGTCTTTGGTGTGTGTAGCTGGTCCTAGAAAACGGGCCCTAGGAAAAGGCCACTGAGGCTGGGCCTTCATAGGTTTACTGAATTCCCAGGTGATTTTGACACGCGCGAAGTGTGAATACCACCGGCTTCTAGTTAGTGCTAGGCCGTGAGGGCGCCCAATAAAAGTTAGGTTGAACGGCACCCAATTGCCATATCCTACCGTTGGGACCCGTACTGTTGACAACTTCATGCGGTTCCACCTGATCACTCTTCCTTGCCCCTGTTCGGAACTAAGAAATTCCGGGAGAAAGCAGACGGGAAATTCACACGCCGGCGAGACTGATACTGAGGCCGAGGCCCGGTGGCTTCCCACGACCGCACGCCCGGCGGGGAGGCCCCCACGGCCGTCTGGACAAGCGCAGGACGGGGCAGGTGCCCAGGGGAGCAGAGCAGGTGGGCCTGGTGGGGAACCGCCCGTCTGGTTGGCCGGTCCCCTTCCTGAACCAACCCGTCAGGTAAGCAGGACCGAGGTGATGTGCGGACAAGCTTCGACAACTGATTCGCGAGAGGAACAAACGCTGCTTGGAAATGCGCCCCCGCTTGAGACGCACAGACACCCAGTCCGGCCCCCCAGGGATTCCCAGGCCCGTTAAAGTTCCGTCGTAGACGGAAGGAGAGGGTCATCCTGGGGAGAGGAGCAGCCGGGATGAGGATAGCAGCCCCCGAGGGCGGGGGTCCTGCTGCTTTGGGGTCGCGGTGGTTATGAACAGCTGGTGGAGGGGACAGTTTGCATATTATAAAACTCACCCACCTGAAGCGCATGCCTCGCCGATTTGTATTTGCGGACCTGTGCGGCTAGCACCACAATCTACTTTTAGAACATTTCCGTCACGCCCAGAAGAATTCTCGTGCCCACCGACGGTCATCCCCATTCCCACCCAGCCTTAAGCAAACACTCATCTACTTTCTCTCTCTTCAGATTTGCCTTTTGGGGACATTTCATAGAAATGGAATCAAACGATACGCATTGTTTTAGCTCCCCCACCCGCTTCATTGAGGTATAATCGATGCGGAGCATGGGGTTGGGGGGGGGGGGTTACGGTGCACAGTGTGATGGTTTGATACGCGTCGGTGTTGCAACATGATGATCACCGTAGCATCAGCTGACACACCTCCATCCCGTCACCGAATTACCCTTCCTTTTTCTGCCGTGAGAACACTTAAGATCTAGTCTCTTAGCAACTCGCGAGTACGTGATACAGTGTTGTTAACTGCCTTCCTCGCGCTGTACTTTAGATGCCCAGAACCTACTTATCTTCTGAATGGAAGTTTGTACCCTTCGGCCAACATCTCTGCATTTCCCCCACCTCCCCAAGGACATGGTCTGCTTTGTTCGCTACGCTATCCTTAGCATTTCCAGTGTGGCTGGAATAAATGTGGATTTGCGTGTTTTGGTGGGAAAAGGGGGCTGGGATCTGGAGCTCAGGGGAGGGATTAGCCTCCCTGCTGGGCTGCTGGCCAACTGTGGAGTCTGGAGCCAGACACTTTGTATCTCTGGGGCTCAGTATTCCTGTGTGCAGAATGGGATTAGCAACAACTGCCTTGGAGGGCTGTTGTGCCCCACGAGGCAGTAATGTTGCTGAGAGCAGTGGCCCAGGGACTGGGTGGTCAGTACAGGCAATATGTTCTCTAAAAACACTTTAAGGGGCCCCTGGGTGGCTCAGACAGTTAAGCATCTGACTTTGGCTCAGGTCATGATCTCATGGTTTGTGAGTTCAAGCCCTGCATCGGGCTCTCTGCTATCAGCACAGAGCCTGCTTCGGATCCTCTGTGCCCCTCTCTCCGCCCCTCCCCTGCTCACTCTCTGTCTCTCAAAATAAAATACACATTAAAAAGAATAAATAAAAATAGGGGCGCCTGGGTGACTCAGTCGGTTAAGCGTCTGACTTCAGCTCAGGTCATGATCTCACTGTTCCTGGGTTCAAGCCCTGGGTCGGGCTCTGTGCCGACAGCTCAGAGCCTGGAGTCTGTTTCAGATTCTGTGTCTCCCTCTGTCTCTGCCCCTCCCCTGCTCATGCTCCGTCTCTCTCTCTCTCAAAAATAAACATTAAAAATTTTTTTTAAAAATTTAAAAATCAAAAAAATAAAAATAAAAACAAAAACACTTTAAATGTGCAGTGACCCTGTGCCCTAGGGTGTGTGTGTGTGTGTGTGTGTGTGTGTGTGTGTGTGTGTATGCACGTGTGTGTCTGTCTGTGTGCTTGTGTGTCTGTTTGTGTGTGTCGGGGGAAGGCAGAAGGAGTGGGAAAAGTCCAGAAGGTAAAAATCCCTCACGTTGGGGTTCTGGGGAGGCCGTATTTTAAACTCAACATCGCTAGGGTGACCTTTGAGTCCAGCTGCGTCTTTTGGGATTATACCCGAGATGTTTTTCATATTTTCGGGTTTCTTTTCCTTTCTGGTTTTCATCTTCGCTCCTAGACCACAGAAGTCCTGCCGCTGAGGCTGCCGATGGCTCAGGCCTGTGCACAGGGTCCTGGTTGTTCCAGTGCCCGGATCTCAGTGACAGCGTTTTCCCTCTGTTTACCCAGCAGTCACACCTGATTAATCTAAATCAATTTGCAGATGTCTTTATTTACGTGGAAAATCCTTTGGATAAACAAGGACTCCTGTGATATAGTACACACTGGAACAGAAATATCCCAGCTCCTTCTTTTGAAAAAAGTTTCCCGACGTGCAGGCACTCAAGGCGACCCAGCCCCTGTTGGGTCTGGCCAAGTGGCATCTGTGCATGGTTGGCCTGATGCGGACACAGAAAGAATCCTTCACAAGCTCCTCTGGAGCCTGCTGCCCCTACCTCAGATTGTCAAGGTCAAGATAAAGAGAATCAGGCTGGTGTGAGGCCCTCTGCCCCCCAATGGAGGTCAAACCTCTCAGGGATTATGGCGCACATTAGTTCCCTGGAGCCACTGTCACCAAGTGCCACAAACTTGGGGCCTAAAGGCAGCAGAAAGGTATCCTCGCATAGTTCTAGAGGCTAGGAATCTGACATGAAGGTTCTGGCGGGGCCGTGCCCTTTCAGTGGTTCTATGGGGGTGCCCTTCCTGGCCTGCCCCTACCTTCCAGTGGGGACTGGCATCCGTGGTGTTCTGTCCGTGTCTTGCGTCACTGTGGTCTCTGCTTCTGTTGTCACATGACTTTCTTTCTGCTGTGTGTCCCTCTTTGTGTCTTTCGTTCTTTTCCTTTCTTTCTTTCTTTCTTTCTTTTTCTTTTCTTTCTTTCTTTCTTTCTTTTTCTTTTCTTTCTTTCTTTCTTTCTTTCTTTCTTTCTTTCTTTCTTTCTCCTTTCTTTCTTTCTTCCTTCCTTCCTTCCTTTCTTCCTTCCTTTCTTCCTTCCTTTCTTTCTTTCTTTCTCTTTCTTTTTCTTTCCTTCTTCCTTTTCTTTCTTTCTTTCTTTCTTTCTTTCTTTCTTTCTTTCTCTGCTTCCTTCCTTCCTTTCTTCCTCCCTCCCTCCTTTTTCTTTCTTTCTTTCTTTCTTTCTTTCTTTCTTTCTTTCTTTCTTTCTCATACTTTCCTTCCTTTCTTCCTTCTTTCTTTCTTTTTCTTTCTTTCTTCCTTTTCTTCCTTTCTTTCTTTCTCTCTCTCTCTTTCCTTCCTTCCTTCCTCCCTCCCCCTTCTTTCTTTCTTTCTTTCTTCCTCTTTCTTTCTTTCTTTCTTTTTTTCTTTCTTTTTCTTTCTTTCTTCCTTTTCTTTCTTTCTTGCTTTCTTTCTTTCTTTCTTTCTTCCATGTTTGTTTATTTTTGAGAGAGAGCACAAGCAGAGCAGGGGCAGAGAGAGAGGGAGACAGAATCCGAAGCAGGCTCTGCGCTGTCAGCACAAAGCCTGACACGAGGCTCCAACTTATGAACCGCGAGATCATGACCTGAGCCGAAGTCGGACGCTTAACCGACCGAGCCACCTGGGTGCCCCTTTGTGTCTCTTTGCTTATAAGGAAACCAGTCCTATTGGATTAGGGGCCCATCTCATTCCAATGTCACTTCGTTTTCACTTATTACATCCACAAAGACCCTATTTCCAAATAGGGGGGCACAGGGCAACCCGTAACGTAAAGACGTTTGGGACAGGAGCATCTGATTTCACATCCCAGCCCCACCTCTGGGGCGGGGGCGTGGGGGGTGCAGATCGCTTTCTCCCTGAGACTTGATTCCCGTCTCTGTACAATGCCTGTACCAGACTCTGCCTGGCAGCCGAGTCCTGTGATCAAGGGAGGTGACGCGACCGCTTGGCATTGAGCTGGTCCTTCACGGTGTTGGTCCTGTCTCCTTTCCATGGGCCCAACTGGGAAGAAGGGAATATTTGTCTTCTAAGCTTCCAATTAGAAAAGTTTGCAGTGTCTGCAAGAAACGGTGGCTGTGGCGAATGAAAGCCATGCTAGAATTTTCAGGACACGTCGGCATACGTAGTGGATGGTAAGGAGAGCCCGTCTTTTTTGTTTTTATTTATTTTTCATCTATTTTTATTATTTAGTGTTTTAACTTATTTTTGAGAGTGAGACCGTGAGCAGGGGAGGGATGTCGTGAGCCGATGTCGGTCACTCAACCAACTGAGCCACCCAGATGCCCCAGGAGAGTCTGCCTTTAAGTGGGACCCCAAGCTGCCAGCCATAAGGTCATCTGTGCTGGGGGTTGCACAAATGTCACAGGAGCCAGCTGGATTTGTGGGCTTTAGGAGTGGCTTCGTGTGTTGCAGAGGGAGGTGTTACTAAATAAAAGAGCATTTTTTTTTTTTTTAACACAAGATGTGAGCTTGCCCCGTGCTTAAATCGGAAAGTCAGACTTAGTCTTGCCTCTGTGCCTCCTCTGACCTTGAATACATTCCATGGAGCCCTGAGGTCAGCTGAAAACTGTCGTGACTCTGTCTCCCCCCTAAACTGTGAGTCCTGAGAGCAGGGTGACTGTGCTATTTATTTCTCGACCCAGAATGTTCCAGTTATTTATTGCCGCCTCACCAACCACCCCGATGCTTAGTGGTTGAAAATAATATATTATTAACTCTCTTGGTTCTGGAGGGTCGACGAGGCTCCGCTGGGTGGTTTTGTCTGTCCCCCACACGGTCACGATGAGATGCTGGAACCACCTGAGGGTTGCTCATACGTCTGACGGGGACAGCTGACATATGTGGGCTGGGCAGCTGGGGCTCCTGGGGCTCCTGGGGCATTCTGATCTCCGTGAGGACTCTCTACACGGTTTCTCCCTCAGGGTGCCTTCAGGGTAGCTGGAGTCCCGTGGTGCTCAGGGCTCCAAAAGCGCATGCCCCGAAGAGAGAGCCAAGTAGACTCTGCCTTGCTTTTTATGAATAAGGCTCTGAAGTCAAAGCGCAGTCACTTCCGAGAGACTCACAAAGGCCAGCCCATATTCAAGGGGAAGGCAGGGAAACCCTTACCTTTGGATGGGAGGATCATCAAAGAATTTACAGTGTAAAGACTTCCGTGGGATGGACAGGGGGCTGCTGGCTTATTTTTTATTTAAAAAAGAAAAGTCACGAGAATCCCACTCAAGCATTTGCAGATGCAGGCATTAAGCATAAGTTAATTAAACTATTATGAACATCTGAAGATGCTGATCTGTGTTAGTGTGCTAGATCTTTTTTTTTTTTTTCTTTAGGACAAAGTCAGCATGGGTTGGTTATTTCTGTCGTAGCCTCTGAGGAGGTCAGCATCCACAGAAAGAGGTGGGTACTGCGGCTGGCACTCGAGGGGTCATCTTATCACCCAAAGAAAGGTCTGTTTCCGTGAAAAGCACTTGGAAGATTGACCCAACAGGAAATCGCTACAACTACAAGCGTAAACTGTCTTAACCTCGAGACTTTCCTTTTGCTCTGTCGCTAGAAAAGAGGATTCTTGCCAGTAGGAGGGCAGACCTCACAGAGAGCACACAGTAGGTGCTCAGTCCACGTTCGCCGAACTGACTTGCTGCCGAATGGCAAGTGGGTTCCAAGTGGATTCCCGGTGGAATCAGTGGGTTCCAACCCGTAGGTAAGCGGACACGGTTAAACAATGGCCATAGCAACCATAGTAACAGTTGGTCTTAGCACGTACAATCAAGGAGTAAAGTTTTGCTTTGCTGTAGGACTGTATGGAGGGTGACCGGTGCGTCAGTAAGGGTTCCACCAAGGAGGCAGGACGGCTCGGCGTGTCCTAACGGGTTTATTCTAGGCGTTAGACTTTATACGTTTCTGGGAACCAGTTACGCAGTCTATGTCAATCCGTTGTCCTCGAGTCGGTTGTGGGTCTGAGGCCACAGCAGGGCTGCTGGTGGAAAGAGAAGACGAAGGTGTAGTGGGGAGGGGGGAGCAAAGTCAAACTGGAACCCGGGAGGATAAACGGGAATCCACCGGAAGGTCGCGTCCCACTGGATCCCATGCTGGTCTTTCCACGACCTTGATGCCTTAAGGGGAGCCACCTAAGACCTAGATGCTTGGATCCACCTGGCCTGGGTGGACACAGACAGCTTCATACACGTAACGTGACCCAGGATTTGGGACCCGGACAGGGGAGATGGGGCGGGAGCTGGGGGTGGGGGCGTGGGCCTGGGTGCCACTGCCCCACCCAGGTGGGACAGGAGACCCAGGACGATGTGCGTGAGCTCCAGCAGCTCTGGGGGCTGGGACCGGGTCGGGGGCTCTTCCTGTTGAACAGATGGTGTCGGGGACCCATGACTGGTAGACACACGACTCTTACAGCTTCTCAAGGAGTAAACCTAAGCAAAACGTATTCAAATTACAAACACATGCCCCTTGGCCCAGAATCCCACACCTGGGAATCTTTATCACACAGACAATGTGCGAATACTGATGTTCAAGGTTGAATACGTTGCCTAATAATTCAATTCAATACATTGCCTAATTGAATACATGCCTAATAATTTATAGTACTTCATTGATAGTTATAGTAATGGATAATTCTTTCATTGAAAGTAATAAATTGGCACTCTCTCTGGGGTCCTGGAGTCATGGGGTATTCAAAGAGCAACGCTGAAGCTGTGAGTGGATGTCTTGAACCCATTTTTTTAAACAGTGACAAAAATATGTTGTATGTGTATATGTGTCCCTGTATGTGTGTAGCCATTATATGTTTAGAATTATGATTTTACAAGCATGGGGAGAGTGTGGACAAAATAAATACAAGGTTGCTGAGACTGGTTGAGTAGGATGGGGTGAGGAAGTAAACAGGGAGCCTCACAGAGAGAAAAAAGCAGATATAACACTGGGTCAAACACCACTGGAGGGACATGATCTCATTTAGACTGGGATTCAGGATTATGTATGTGTGTGTATATATAATTTATCTCTATTAATATTCATTTCCTTTGCTGTTCTTAGGCTTACTTTTTGTATAGGGAAGTCATTTTGTACCCACTCAGTGTCACTCTCTCTGTCTTCATAAAGTACATCACTTTTAGACAATACGTAGTTGGGTCTCTTTGGTCCATTCTATTCTACCTTTTAATTGTTTAGATCATTAACATTTAACGTGATTATTGCTCTGATTGTATTTAGGTCTGCCATTTTATTATTTATCTTTGGTTTTTCCCTTTGTTATTTGTTTTAACTGCTTTTGAGAATAATTTCAAATTTACAGAGAAGATGCAAAGATAGCTCTGGATGGGTTGTGCCCCCTCCCATTCATATGTTGAAATCCTAACCCCCCAATGTGATGGTATTTGCAGGTGGGGCCTTTGAGAGGTGACTAGGGCCCAAGGGTGGAGCCCCCGTGAGTGGGATCTGTGCCTTGTAAAAAGAGGAGCAGACACAGAATCCCTCTCTTTCTGTCTGCCTTGTGAGGACACGGCAATAAAATGGCCATTTGCAAACCAGGAAGAGGACTCTCACCAGAACGGACTGTGCTGGCACCCTGACCTTGGACTTCTCACCTCCACACAAGCCCCCCAGTCTATGATATTCTGTTAGAGCAGCCCACACTGACGAAGACAATAGCACAGAGAGTTCCATGAGTCCCTCATCCAGTTCCCTCAGCGTTGACATGTTCCATTAGATCTTACCATGGTACATTTGTCACAAGTAAGAAACCGACATTGGCACATTACAGTTAACTAAGCTCCAGACTTCTTTGATTTCACCAGTTTTTCCATTTATGTCCTCTTTCCAATCCAGGGTATTGCCTTGCACTTAGTCAGTAGGTCCTCTTGGTCTCCTTTGGTCTATAACAGTGTCTCAGTCTTTCCTTGTTTTTCATGACCTTGACAGTCTTGAGGAATCTTGGCCAAGTATCCTGTAGAATATTTCCCAACTTGGGCTTGTGTGATGTTTTTCTCATTAGACTTGGGTTATGGGGTTTAGCAGAGAATACCAAGGAAGTGAAGTTTCCTTCTTATCACAGCCTATCAGGGACACATCCCTGGTGATGTTGACCTTCACCACTTGGCTAAGGGGGTGTTTGCCAGGTTTCTCCACTGCAAAAGTACCATGCTTTCCCCTTTCTAAGTTTGCCCTGTACCTCTTTGGAGGCAAGTTACTAACTAGCCCACCTGTAAGGGGGAGGAGGAGTTAAACTCCACCTTCTAGAAAGGGGGTCTCTACATATGTTAGTTGAAATTCTTTTATAGGGAAGATTTGTTTCTCGTCCCCACTGATTGGTTTATTTGATCATTTATTTATATAAGAATGGACTCATGTATTTTCTGCTTTGGGTTATAATTTAAAACTGCTGTTTATTTCATTCAAATTGTTTCAGCTGTGGTCACTGGGCACTCTTTCAGGTTGACTTCTATGTCTGCGTGACTTGTCCCTACTCTTTAAGGTTTTACGATCACATCTACCCTGAACTTTTCAGTTTTTCAGACATATGCGCTAATAAGTTTCCCCTCCCCCACTGTATTGCTTAAGCTAAACTGAATTGGATATCTATGTATATAATATGTCTGGTATATAACAGACATAATATATATCAGACCCAGATATAATAGGACTTAAAATTATTATTGAAGACTGTTAAAAATATATTGAAATAGGTAAAAAAAAAAAATCATACCCCAAATTTAGGCCAATATAGTTATCAGCATTAAACACATAATTTAAGGTGGAGCTTCCTGGTACCCAAAGCAAGAATAGAAACAGGATGAATTATTTAACACTTGTCTTATGAAAGGAAACGCATCAACCTCTCAAGAGAGATAAGATTATCTTTGATCCAAATGTTGCAAATATTTTCTCATGAGGATTCTTACTATGAGAATATTAAGCAGGGTAAGGATTATTTTTTAAAGATGCCATAATGTTTCGATATAAAAGCAAAGGGATATTATTATTTCAGGGTAAGTTAGCAAAGGCATTTCGGTAAGAAGATGACTTCTTGTGGTCTAGAAACCATCTTCTTCCTATTCTAACCTGATACAGATCAAGAGCTTAGGGAATTGGAGGGATGGATGGACAGTCGTTGTCTTAGACTATTATTCTCAGGTAGCCTTGGGTATTTGAAGGATAGTAGTCAAACTATTTCTCTAAAAATAAAGCCCACACTCCACACACATGTACTACTGAAATGGCAGCGATCTTAAGTCAGAATTCCAACTCTAGTATTTGATCTGGAGATTTAACTCTGCAATTTCCACTGCCGCTGATGAATTTTGTGTCCGTTCTCTCCCGATCAGCCCAGCAAACTCGTTCTAATTTCTCTGCAGAGTTTAATGGGACTCTTCCCGAAGAAAGTGCTCCGTAGCACGCCAAGAATAACGTCTGTAATACAAGGGCAAGTGACCCAAGGACAATCTTCTCCCAAATATTTGCTTTTCTTCCCCTTGCGTTTTCCCTTCCTTGTACCTTGACACGGCAGCGCCTTGGCTCCAAACCCACATTCCTTTCACCTCAAGGAGCCCACCCAACAGCGGGCTGGCCTACCTCCTGACTTGAATGCCACCTCCAGAAGGCTTCACCTTCCAGCGGCTAAGTGAGTTAATCCGCTTACCAAGGGCTTGGCTGCTTTTTGACTTCCAGGGGTATTTTTTCTGCCACCGGTAAGCTCTCTCTTTTGACATCACGTTTCTGTAGTGCTGTAGGATTTCGAGGAGGATAGACTGGCCTGCGAAAGGCTTCAAGTCAGGCAGCTCCAGTAGAGCACACGAATTCCAGTCCCCCCGAGAGACTGGTGGCTTGGAAGAAACCCCAAACAGCATCCTGATCCCAGGCCCTAGAGGAACAATCCATTTGAAAAGCTCAGGGTCCCAGGCTAGGGCATCGCGGCCCAAACGTCAACCAGCCGCACGTTGCGCGTCAGCCTAACACAAGGTTTACTTGATCTTTAAGTCGTTTCATGTTTTAAGGTTTCAATGCATTTATTTAAGAAGGAAACCTCGTGGGCCTGATCAGCCAGGGCTTGAGGCCCTTCCAGCTCCACTGGGGCTTTGGCTGTGGACCTGGGAGGCCTTCAGAGGCGATGCAGGGCCTGGCCACTTACCCAGCGCCTGTCAGAGACCCCGCGGTGCCCCTCCTCAGGGCCCAAAGGTGGCCCAGAGGGGAGCAATGGACGGGCCCAGACAGTGGCCCTGGCTCATCTCCATAGGCTCCTGTCGTGTCCTCCTCCCACACCCAGCCTTAAGACTGCTCCAGGCCAGACAAAACCAAATGTTCCCCAGAGGGGTTCGGCTTCCTCCAATTGGTCCTGCTTTCTTTGCTAATAGTAGAGAACGAATTTGAAATGGGATAGTTCTATATTCAGAAATACTCCTTTGTCCCAGAAGCGGTTTTGCAGCCCCCAAGTTCCCAGCGCTTGCAGACAGAGCCGCCCGCGCTGGCGCTGTTTGGGGGGGCGTTTGAAACCCTCCATTGTGAGGCCGGCCTTTTTCAGCCCCTGGACGTGGAGGAGGCCGTGCTCCCAAGATCCGCCCCTTCAGCTTAGCCCCTTCAACACTTGCCCATGAACGCGGGAGACGGGGCTGACCTCCCAGGCGCCTTGCAAAGAAGGTACTGTTACCTCTTCAACTTTTAACAGGCGACACCAGTTTTGTACGTAAAAGGAGACTTTGCAAAAATGACTCCGGTTTAGAAGGACAGATGTGCACGCTGAAGCTCCGAGGGGTAAAAATGCCTGGATCAGGCTGTAGGCTTCTTTGGCAGGAACTTGCACCTGCCCCCTTCTGTCCATTAACGGCGGGTGGAGCTTTGCCACCGCAGAGGCTGGACGGCTTTCGTTGACAGCGCGACTCAGGAGCGCATGCGCCTGTGTGCAGTCGCGCCGGATCGGGTCTACGTGAAGCAACCGACGGCTCCCGTCCAGGGGGTCGCAGGTGCGGGTGCCCGAGTGTCCCCCCCGTGCGGGGGAGTGGGTGACGTGGAAGTTGTGGCCGGCCAGGAAGTGACTGCTTGGAATCATTCGACACGTTTTCAGTGCAAACTACAGCGTAACTTCCACCGTCTTTTGTGATTTTTGTGACTGCCTAGAGCACCCGCAAAACATTGGGTTTCACGGACCTCATAATAATGCAATATGTCTCCTGTGATTGAACGTTTGGACCCTACTTGCCCCCTAATGGAAGGGCTTCCAGGCGTTTTGTGATAGAAACTCAGTGATGGGAGGTGTGGCTCGACCTCAAGTCCCAGAAGCGTGAATCCTGAAATGCACGTTTAAAGAGGCACATCCTGAAATTCACAGGAAAGCAACAAGAGAAGAAAAGGAATCTTTACATCACTACAGTCAACGGAAAACAAGTATGGCTTGCCAGGAGGAGGTGAAAACCACCGTGGGGGAAACTGTCCTGAGGATGACTCTGACCAATGAAAGCATAGCTGTGTTCAATTCTGGCTCAGTCTTCTGTCTGGGGAGGCTTCTCAGCCCCAGAACTGCTATCTCTTGGTTTAAAAAGATCATCTTTCTTCTAGAGGTCATCAGCAGTACCGTAAGGGGCAAGAGAGGAGCACCTTTAGCACTGTGGTTCAAGGATGTTTAAGGACCCTTCCATGTCCCAACTCTTTGGGGGGGACCCTGGGTGCTGGAAAGAGACCAGACACCCTCTGCGCATCGTCTGGGCTTGAACCCCCACTTTGCCCTTCATAGCCACACGACCCCGGGCAGGTTCCCTGCTGTCAGGTTTCCCATCTATAGAAACTGTAAGGCTGATTCCTCCCTTTGAGATCTGTTCAACAGAGATTGGAGATTCCCACCAGCATAGCAGAATGTGCCTTAGACAGTGCCTACCTAGCACATAGTAGGTGCTTAATAGGTAGCTTCAGTTATAAAACGACCTGGAAGGCCACGGCTGGACAAGGAGACTCCAGACTTTCAAGTGCTGTGCGGAACACAGCATTTCTCCCTGATGTGTATGCATCACAAAAATCACAGAAGGGAGAATTTAGAGTCTGTTCATCACCTTACTGTTCTTCTTCTTCTTCTTCTTCTTTTTTAAGTCTATTTATTTATTTTGAGAGAGAGAGAATCCCAAGCAGGCTCTGAACTGTCAGCACAGAGCCTGCTGTGGGGCTTGAACTCACCACCTGACCCGAGCCCAAATGAAGAGTCCGATGCTTAACCCACTGAGCCACCCAGGCGCTCCTTACCATTCTGATACAGCCATTTTCACCTTTCTTTTGTCCCATCGCTAACTCTGGGATTTTATTTTGCTTCTTGCCCTTAACATTACAATGCAGACCTTTTCCCTTCCGGTCTTTGGTCTCTCCCAAACAGCACCTGTTTCTGTCTCCATTTCGGGGTCTGTGGATTATCTTCAGTTACCAGCGGCTACATCAAATGCTCCGTGGACATCAGCAGTGTTCTGACCCTTGGACCTCATTGTCCAACCCATTACTCCACATGACTCTAGGGAGCGTGTGTCAAGCATTTTCTGCCTTATGTAGTGAATTCACATTGTTTCTTTTAATTTTTTCTTTTTTTTTTTCTACAAGATTGGGTCCTGAGGAAAATTCCTAGCAGAAACACCAAAACACCACAAACTTGCGAACGTTTTTCATAGCTTTCCAGACAACCGCCAAATTGCTTTCAGCTCACGGGTTTAGCAAACACACAAGGAGCCCGCTACGTGATGTGGCTTCCCATCTGCCGTGAGAAGACAGACCCGTCGGAGCATGGATGTGTATCTGCCTTACTGCTAGGCCAGCACTGATTGTGATGACGTTTATCTTTTTTCCTGGTTACACAGGCACGCTCTTGTTTGTACTGGAGATCTGGTTTCCATGAGTTTTTTCCTTGGATTTGGCGAACGGGTTTCCATCCATCCATAAGAACCTCCAAAAGCTGGGACGTGTTGCAAGGATGTGTTGAAGGCTGAGCTTCGGTTTTGTCAACCATATGAAAAGGGGCGGGGATAGATGCCCGTCAGCTCGTGTGCAGGCTCTCTGGGAAGCCGGTGTTAGTGTTATTCCCGTTTCGCTGATGAGGAAACTGAGGCTCGGGGACATCGGGGAACTTGTCTGAGGTTGTATGTGTGGTTAAGTGCCAGCTTTCTCTAAATTGTAAGTTCTTCACCATGCCGCGTGGATCGCACTGAAAACCACTCTGGGGACAGGATTTTGCTAGCAGAAGTAGAAGTCCCACAGAGATTAATTGGAAAGGGGCCAAGTTCATCTCCGGAATTTAAAAAAAAAAAAAAAAAGGGTTTTTTTTGAGTTTTTGTGTCTGCATGGAGTCCGTGCATCACCCCTCCAGCAGGGATGGGTTTGTAGTGCTACGTGAATGCTCGTATCCTAGGGGCCTTCCTAGACTCCCCTTAGCCCTGGACCTGCCCCCTGTCTCCATGAGCTGTACAAATCAAAGTACCCTTTCCATTAACTTTAACAAGTTGGCTATGAAGTCCTTTAAAACAGACTCTCCTTCCCTTGTTTAAAAATGGAATCAGAGTCCAGGAGAGCTTCCGTTTCAAGTAAAGGCTGTAGCAAATCAGCGGTAGTTAGACACCCCCCCCCCCCCCGGTAATTTCTCAAAGAAATTCCCTCTTTGGGTAGCAACTCGTGATTTCTAAGAGAGATGAAAGGAGCCAGATAGCCCATATATCTTAGTAATTGTAAAGTTAAACGTCTGCAGAAGCAAGAAGTAATACAAATGAGTGGAGCAGGACAATCGGGAGTGGTGGGGACTGCGGCAAACAACAGCCCATGCTTCTGTGTGGAGGGAGCATGGCTCAGTTCCCCCAGAGTGTTGCCATGAATGAAATAGGCCTAGTATCGCTTAATCTTTTATTCTTAAAGAGATGCCAGAATTCCAGATTCTTAGGTAAAACCTGCCCATTTTTATAAAGGAGAAACCGATTTGGATTCTAAGATGGAAAAAAAAAAAAATGCGCGCCGAACACCAAATATGTCTGCAAACCGACTTTGGCGGAGGGCAAGCAGTTTGTAAGCTTTGGTCTAGTGGCACCATCGTGTTTTACAGAAGAGAGAGCTGAGACCCGAAGACGGGGAATGACCTTATGAATCATCCTGTGCTAATAGTTTAGGGGCCTGCAGTTAGAAGAAGCCACTTTGCCAAGGTGCAGAATTTTGAAGTCCCTGGGAAACCCATTTGGGCGTCATCAGGGCTCACTGCAGAGGTTAGCATCTATTGCCCACTTGCTATACTCTAAGCCCTGTGCGGAGATATATCTCACGTGGTCATTACGGCTACTTAAAAAAAAAAATTTTTTTTTAATGTTTATTTTTGAGAGAGTGAGAGAGAGAGAGAGAGAGAGAGCATGAGCAGGGCAGGGGCAGAGACAGAGAGGGAGACACAGAATCCAAAGCAGGCTCCGGGCTCTGAGCTGTCAGCACAGAGCCCGACGCGGGGCTCGAACCCACGGACCGCGAGATCATGACGTGAACCGAAGTCGGCCGCTTAACCGACTGAGCCGCCCAGGCACCCGGTCATAACTGCTATTTTATCCACTTCACAAATGAGGAAGCTGAAGTTCGTGGATGACGAGTCAGAATAAAGGGTGGACCGGCTTTCAGGCGTGCCTGACTCTGAGGCCTGTGCTCTGTTTTCTACTGCTAGCTGTCTTCTTAGGTAACGACTCCTGTCCCCCACAGAGTCCCTATTAGGAACAAGATTCTTATAGAGGATAGATAGTAGGAGCAGGTGCCACTTGAGGCCCCCTGGAGATGACGCTTCTTGACTTCGGCACTCCTGACATTTGGGCAGGTTCTTCGTTGTGGAAGCTGCTCCTGTGTGTTGTAGGACGTTCAGTAGCATGCCTGGCTTCTACCTAGGGATGTATCTTCAGCATCCCTACATGTCAGTAGCGCCCCTTTCCACCCCCCCAGTTGTGACACCCGAATATGTCTTCAGACATTGCCAAATGTCTCCCGGGAGCAAAATAACCCCCACTTGGGACCCACTTCAAGGTTTGAGATTCTCATAAATCTGTGATTAGTGATGGTTTTCACATCAGCTTTGGAGCAAAGGAAGGGAAGCAGGCTAAGATCTGTGGACCCTCCAGGTGCCTCCGATGCATCACCTCGCAGGGTCTTCCCAAGAGGCTGGGAGAGGGGGCCATCACCCCTGCTTCACAGCTTAGGGTACAGATGCTCTGGAGAGCTCCGTGATTCGCCCAGGAGACATGACCAAGTCATGGAGGATGTGATCAATACATTCATGTCCTAACACCCAGGGCTTTTTACTATATAAGAATTTCAAAGTGAAATGCACATGCAATGCACCCAAATCAAGAGAGTAGAGACAGACACCAAGGAACATGTAACCAGAGAGAAAATATAATGAAGATAAGAGCAGAAAGCAATGAACTAGAGAGGAATTATTGCCATAACAAAAACAGAGAAGAGTAATGAGATCAGGATCGGCCTTTTGATTATATTCCTAAGGTTAATAGGAGAAACACTATTCATAAGGCTCGTGATAGAAAGATGCACGTAAATAAAATATAAACCTCTATGGAGAAAGTTTACAATTTGATCTGAAAGAACAAAAAGAAGATCTGAAAAACGGAGAGACGCTCATGTGCTTCCACAGCATTACTTAACGTTACAAATCTGTCGGTGTCCCAAGTTAAGCTATTGTTTCGACGTAGGCCTGACCAAATTTCAGTTGGATTTTTTGGGGAACTCCATAAACTTGTTCTAACATTTTTATTCTTGCAAGAATAAAAGTCCATGAATAGCTGAGTCAACTCTGGAAAACGAAAAGCAGAGTCACGATTTTCCCCACCCAAGGACATGTTAATGAAAACAGCGTGGAACAAAGAATGTGGAACGGAACGGAAGCTCAGAGACTGACCTGTGGGTACAGGTGAAAACTCAGCACAATAAAGGGGCCCCCCCACAAGTCAGCGGGAGAGAATGAACAGTTTCACGAGTGGAGCCGGAAAAACTGACCCACCAAATGGAGGCAAGGAGACGCCTAGATCCCCCGTAGCCGTTTTACAAAGGGGGTTCCCGATGGAAGAGACTTCAATTTGAAAGGTAAGGCTAGAATATCAGTCGGAAATAACACAGAAGAAAATAATAGAGCATTCTCGTGGGAAACTACGACATGGGTAGGAGTGTGTGTATGTGTGTGTGTGTGTGTGTGTGTGTGTATCTCAAAAGCACAGACCATGAGACAAGAACAGAGTTGGGTTTGATGATAACACAATTGAGGGTTTCTGTCTGGTGAGGGACACTTTGGAACACGTTCACAGACAGGTAGACTGGGAGACGTATTTGCAATGTCAGAAATGGACCAGGGACTAATATTGACAATATCCAAGAAATTTCTGCAAAACAACAAACAACAGGAACTTCAAGGAAAAACCGGACCAAACGTGTAAACAGGCACTTCATAGAAGAGACCCAAAAAGCCAAGAGGAGGCTCAAACGTAGCAGCCAACGGCGAAGACACTAAGTGACACAACAAGACGTCACTTACACCCATCAGATGGGCAAAAGTAAACACACAAAAAGCAGGATAACAATGCAAAATGCCGGTGGGGACGCAGGGATATGGAAAACCCCGTGCCTGGCTGGTGGGGATGTTCAGGCAGATACGTCTGTTCTGGACAACCACCGGGCTGGCCCTGGTCTAACTGAGGTGCACCTGTCCTCCCCACGACCCTGCAATTCCCCCCGGATATTGTTCCTCAAAGAAACTCTCACATATCTCCATCAGGTGACATATATGGGATATTCATCAAGGGTTGTTGGGGCGTCTAGAGGCAGGTCCGCTGTGGGTCCCCGGGGGCGGGGGGCAGGGGGGGACGGGTCCAAAAAATGTGGCGGACAGACGCTGTGGAATGCTAGGCAGTCGTTAGCAGCATAATTGCAGATCTTTCAAAACGCAAACTGTGACGCATACAGGGCGTGCGCATTGGAATGTGTGTGACTCCTCTTGGGAGAGGGGTGGCGCCGGAGGTAATGAGGCGAAAAGAGGAGGAGTAAGTGAATCAAGACAGAGGCCCTGAGTTGACCAATGGTGAGTGTGAGCCTCGAAATGAAGCATGTGATGAACTCGGTCGATGCCTTTCCCCAAAGTGAAGAATATGTACTGTTTTAAGAAAATACAGCCCTCTGGGGCGCCTGGGTGGCTCGTTCGGTTAAGCGTCCGACTTCGACTCAGGTCATGCTCTCACGGTTTGTGAGTTTGAGCCCCACGTCGGGCTCTGTGCTGTCAGCTCGGAACCTGGAGCCTGATTCGGATTCTGTGTCTCTTTCTCTCTCTACCCCTCCCCTGCTCTCACTCTGCCTCTCTCTCTCTCTCAAAAATAAATAAACATTAAAATTTTTTTTTTGTAAAAGAAAATAAAGCCCTCTGCCCTTATGCTGTTGGGGAACAGCCAGTTTCCCCAGCCCACTTGTCATTTGCAAGCCTGTCTCCATCCAGGCTGCAGGTCTGATCCTGATTTTACGTCTTCCTATCACAGCTCCTTCCGACATCACGCCTGTCATGTTGAATCTTCCCCGTCTTGCATGCCATGCGGAGAATCAAGCCCCGTGTCTGCACAGCCCGAGGGTGGGTGTCTTGTCATGAACAAACCCAGGAAATTCAGAGTGATGTAATGGCCATGGGCCTTCTGGGTGAAAATGAGAAAAAGTCCTCACCTCGTAGCCCTGCCAATATTCGCGGACCATAAAAAAGGAACATTAGAAGTGAAAAATGGGCGATCGCGATGCAGCCGCCATGGAAATCTTTGGCTTTGGAGACATTTGGAAGAATGGGGTAGAACAATGGATTGGGGGGACAGACTTGTCCCGATATTTTTATCCCCCTTCCCCACTTGGGCAGGGGGCCTCTGGAATTTGTGTGCTGCAGAGGGCACGGCTGATCCTGGGAACCAGAATGATAATGACGATAAGAGCAGCTGCTATTTATTGATTGATCTATTACCTGCTGTTTGTCTGTTACCCACCTGGCTGCAAAGTACCAGGATGGGGCCGTCAAATAAGTTGTTGCTAATTCTCACGACTCCCTCGCAGTGGGGAAGGAATCTGGATCCCAGTGTGACCTCAGAGATGGAGAAAAGCAGAGTCCTGAACTCTTTGAAGACTCTCTCTTGCCTGGGCCGCCTATTCCCCGTGCAGGTGGCAGTGAGAGGAGGCCTGGCTTGAAGCCCCAAAGCAGAATGCTGTGTGCCATTCGGCAGGACGCTCGACGTCGCTAAGCCACAGATTCCCCATCCACCAAATGGACAGAGGGTCCCAGCCCTGGCCACTTCACCGCGCTGTTAGTTAGGGGGTCCCCTGGGGGCTTGTGAAGTGTTCTTTGAATGGAAGCCGCTGCTGATAGATTACTTGGGGGCTTTGTGCTACCCTATGTGTAGGGGAAATCAAGGGGAAGACCTCAGTGTGCAAGGGGTAGCCGGGCTCACAGTGACTGAGTGGCGACTCCTCTCTCTCTGGGCTGCCTGTCCTTCCCCTGGCATCTCTGATGTAGCCGCCACCGGGGGCTGATGGAGCATGACTTTGGGGCCAGGAGAGACCTGGGTTTTGAGTTCTGGCTCCGCTGAGGACCAGCTGTGAGACCCCGGGTAAGTCACCTATGTGTCACATGCACAAAGTGATATCCTCTCGCTGCGGGCGGCATGGTACCATGCTTCCACGTGCCTCGTATACGGTAAGCACTCCATGAATGCTAACTGCCTCCTTTTCGTCTGAAACCTTGTGTATTTTCTTTTCCAGCATGGCTGTTCATGGGTCTTTTGGAGACAGAGAGAGGCAACTGAGAATAATCAACAAATTTTAGATCCTGTGACGGTCGGTTTTATGCGTCAACTTGCCTGAGGCCCAGTCCTCAGGTATTGGGATGTTGCTGTGAACGTGGGTTTTTTCATTTATTTGTTGGCTTGTGTTTGGGTATGACTAACACTTAAATTGGTGGCCTTAGAACGAAGCAGATTATCCTCTGTAACGTGGGTGGGCCCTGTCCAATCAGTTGAAGGCTTGTTTAGAACAAAGCGTGAGCTCCCCTGAGCAAGAAGGAATTCTCCCAGCAGGTGGTCTTTGGACTCTTCCCCTGGATTCCTAGCCTGCCAGCCTGCAGATTTTATATATCAGCCTCCATAATTGTGTGAGCCAATTCCTTCCAACAAGCTTCCTCTCTCCCTTTCTCTCTCTCTCTTTCTCTCTCGATCTCTCCCCCCCCCCCATCCTGCCCTCTCTCTGTCTCCTTCTGTACACACACACACACACACATGTCCCGTTAGTTCTGTTTCTCTGGAGAACCCACCACAGACCCCCCCAAGTCAAACCTCTGTGCTGTCTGGCCCCCTCCCTCTGAAGAATCAGCCTTGAAAGCGATTTGGGGGCCTGGACGCCTCAGGAGGCAGGTGAAGGACTCAGCATGAGTACCTCAGAGCTGCTTTGCTGAGCCACAAGCTCTGGTTCATGATAATGAGAAGCGGACCGTGAAGCAGGAGGCATCATGGGATTTCCCCAATTTGTCTGAATAATGAAGTGTTGCCCTTTGCCTGCATGGCTGACTATGAACAAAATATGTGTTCTGTGCTCTATCCACCATTTGGGGCAGAAGAGAAAAAAACATTTGGATTTTTTTTATGAATGGTCTCGTGAAAACGTGTGCTGTGTTCATCGACGTCTTCCCTACCCTAGAGCCTTGCCAATTACCGAAAGTTATGTTCTCCCCATGCTCGTTACAGTTGTTGCGGGTGCTCAGACATGAACTTTCCAGGCTTTTACATTCTGACTTTCTCCTTATGACAGGTTTCTCAACCTCGGCGCTCTTGACGTTTGGGGCCAGACAATTCTTTGTTGTTTGGGGCTGTCCTTTGCATTCTGCGATGTTTCCCTGCATCCCGGGCCTCTAACTGGGGCTCACTCACCCCATTAGTCACAGTAGACCCCGTGCCTAAGGTTAGGGGCTTACAAAACCGGCTTCATCTTAACTGAATTTTAAAATCAGAAGAAAAAAAATGAATATAACAATAATGAGTATGTAACAATGTTTCCAATGTCAGTTCTATTCCTCTTTACACCAACTCAGCTTTTTAAATAATGTTTTTAAATGTTGAGTTTTGAGAGAGGGCTTGGGAGCGGGGACAGAGCAGAGAGAGAGGGGAACAGAGGATCCGGGCTCTACACCGACAGCGGAGAGCCTGATGCGGGTGTTGAACTCACGCGATCATGACCTGAGCTGAAGTCAGACGCTTTAGCTGACGGAGCCGCCCAGGTGCCCCGCACACCAACTGAGTTTTAAGCTATATTTAAAAAAAAAAAAAAAAAAAACTTTTTTTGGAGGAAGGGGCACATGATGATGGAAGTAGGGTGCAGGGAAGTCTTGATGCGTAGCGATGCCTGTATGCGTTGCCTCCCGCCCCCCAAAACGTCTCCAGACATTAGCAGGTGTTGGGCAGGTGGTGGGGGGACGTCCTACAGAGTCAGTCGGTTGGGAATGCCCGCTTTACGCTCTGCTATGTCATATCAATAGTAATTGCTTAGTCAGTGAACAAGCATCCAGAGAGCCCTCCTGGGTCCTGGGTGCTTGCTCTGAGGATGGGAAGAAGCATAGAAGGCTAAGAGAGTCTTCCTGCCCTGGGCGGCTTCGGGGGTGGCCAAAGAACCAGGGGAGGTGGGCAAGTGGGTTAAGAAGGTGCAGGGACACATCAGTCCCGTTGCTACAGAGGAAGAGGCCTTGGCTGGTTCAGGGGGTCAGGAGGGACTCTCAGACGTGGGCTTTCTGAATGGGGGCTTGGAAGGTGAGCGGACGTTTTTCAGGCTAGGACGAGAGAGCCAACAAGCCCGCAGGGGTGAGACGGCACCCCGGGGTCTGTTTCTGGGGCCACTGCGAAGTTTGAAGGGCCAGACATAGGGCCCTTTGTAATAAGTGTAGAATAGGAGCATATTTAGTTCCCTGGAATCCCAGGAATATTAGTTTCTTCTCGAATCTCCTGAAAGATTCATTTCTTCTGTTGGCACCAACAATAACATACGGCGTGAAATACCACCGGCCCTGACACCATGTCCAGCCCCGTGAAGTCCAATTAGAAAATTACCGTCGATTTCAGATTTATCAGATTCGAGTTTTGACTTGTGTCCAGAGGAGAACAGGGGCATGGTGTT
Organism: Acinonyx jubatus; assembly: GCF_027475565.1. NCBI lineage: Eukaryota > Metazoa > Chordata > Mammalia > Carnivora > Felidae > Acinonyx > Acinonyx jubatus. The sequence continues at coordinate 134,900,100 of NC_069386.1, read as the reverse complement.
ATTACAGGCTTGTATTTCACCTTCTGGAGGAAGGAAAGGAAAGACACACGTCGTTTTGACGGGATCCAGAGCCAGCTCGGAAAGAGGCGCCCTATTTTATAACGGAGCTGCTGTCTAGAAATAGTCCTGCCCTGTGGATGCTGGTTAGTTTCTGGGCCCGTCATGCCAGCCACGTGAAACAGAGTGCAGTCTCTGGGCCGACACCAGCTTTTCCAGGGCGAGGGGATCTGCCCGGGGTAAGAGTCAATGCTGTGGCACAATGTGTGCTCTCAAACTGGCACGTGGAGGCGGGGGTGGGGGGCAGTGCTTCTGGAACTTTAAAATCAGCCACTGGTCCTGCTTTGCCTAAAAGGCTGGGGACTGTCCTTCTCGGTGGACACCTAAAGGTGGCCTGGAAACTTCTCAGCCTTCTTCTCTGACCATTAAGAGCACAGCCGCCCCCTCCCCACATCTCCTTCCCTTTCTAGGCACCGCAGTATGGGATAGAAGGATAAGATTTGGGGGGATGAGTCCCTCATGACACCCTGCTGGGGGTGCGTGCGGGGAGAGGCAGCCTGTGTTCCTTCGAGCCCCGCTTCAGCCACTCAAGTCCGCGGCCGTGAGAAAACCTCTTGACTCTGTAGGGTAAGGGTTGGCCAGGCGCTGTTGTACGTGTTTCTCCTGTCTTTGCTCGTTGGCCATCGCAACACCTAGGAGGTGGTGAGGGGCGTAGCGCGAGCCCTCAGGAAACGCTCGCTCTTGGCGGCGTTGATTTGACTTATCGTTACTGGAGCATCTGAGAAAATAATACGCACGAGGAGCTGAGCCCCGAAGCTGACGCCTCAGAGGTGTTCAGGAAGTAGGAGCTGGTGTTCGTATATACTGAGCTGGTCTTAGCTCCTGTATTATGATGGAAGGAGGGACTATCTGTGTATTCTGGCTGGGGGATTTGGGCACCGCAGAAAGGGTGTCATCATTCAGCAGGGAAGGGAGTCCAGCGGCTGTGATCCCTAGAGGAAGGGGGACACCTCGGGCCTCCCACTGGAGGTTGGGGCTCCTGAGCCCATGTGCTCTGCCCAAGGTCACACAGTGAATCGTGGAATTGTGGCAGAACTGGGAGCCGACTCGGGGCCACCTTCCCCTGTCCCAGGAGGCCTTGGTTCACGGAGAAAGTTCCGCCGGGCTCACACCCCTGTCCCTCCGGAAACCCTTCTCCCACGGTCTGGTCCGCAAAGGAGATTTGGATGGACGTCCTTTGCATTCCCTCCCCGACTAGGGGCCGGTGACCGTCACCGGGAGGGCCAGCCCCACGTTCCCAGGTTGCCCGTCCCAAGGTGCCCCGCAGCCCTACCCAGCATCTCCCAGAGAGCAGAGCCCGGTTGCCTCTGGCACCACCTAAAAAATGAAAATAATTTAATACTTAGCAATGCAGCCCTCATTATCTCTCCGAGCAACACGATCTGTCTACAAACCTGAGAAGTTCAGATTACCGAGTTTCCAGGCCTTTTTACCAACCCAATCCAAAAACAATCCTGGTTTTATAACTCAATAAAAAGGACTCAAGAGCTTTCATGCAGAGCAGAACAGGCGGGAGCTCGCAGGCCCAGGGGCTGACGGGGGAAATGATCAGTCTCCCCAGTTGGGAGGGGGTGGGGACGGCCGCCAGGCAGGGCCGGGCCCAGAGCCCTTGCTTGTACAGGGAGAAAGCTGTCCGCTTCCACTCCGTCATGGGATTTACCCTCCCGGCAGGCTGGACGGGCAGCAGGGCAGAACCCCCTCCTCTCTGTCCAACCGATGGGGAAACTGAGGCGGGGGGCAGGTGCCAGGCAGGGTTGGGCCTGGTGTTTAGATTTGGGGGGGTGCTCCCCAGCCAGCCGTGCTCCCTGGTGCGAGGCTGCCTATGCCTGGAGGGGGTGCCCAATCTGGTTCAGGCACTTGGCCTCCCTTCCCGGGCAGCGAGTTCACTGCACTGTTTGTTTTGTGGGTTTTTTTTAATGTTTTATTTTTTTTATTGTTGAGAGAAGGAGAGACAGAGCACAAGTGGGAGAGGGGCAGAGAGAGAGAGGGAGACACAGCATCCAAGGCAGGCTCCAGGCTCTGAGCTGTCAGCACAGACCCCGAGGCGGGGCTGGAACTCAAAAACTTTGAGATCATGACCTGAGCTGAGGTCAGACGCTTAACTGACTAAGCCACCCAGGCACTCCTGCACTGTTTTCATGGAGTCCCCGGGTCTGGAACGGAGGACAGCCCAGAGCGCCTTGTATCTAGCCCTTGCCCGCTTTTCCCGCAGTCAGATTGCCCTGGCTGGGTTGTGGGCGTGGTTGGATCTCTGAGTAAGAATTTAGTGCCCACCCCTCTGCCCCCCCCCGCAGCCTCAGTTTCCCCAGTGTGTGGGGGAAATACAGCTCTCTGCAGGGTGATGTGAGGTATAAATGAGGAGAGGACGCACAGGACTGGGGAAGAGGTCCTCTCCCACACAGTTTAGTGGAGTAGGAACTGGTTCCATCAGGTCTGTTTGGTGATTCGGATCCACGACGATTATCCCAATTTTGATCCAGTCATTCTACTTGGTGGAATGGGTCCTGGGGGGTAATTTGAGCTAAAGGCAAAGATGTGTGGAGGAGGAAGTAAGTTCAGGACTACCCTGTGTATGGTAGCAAAAACTGGCAAATCGCCAACCATCGGTAGAGGGCAGGTTTAACAAAGGTGCATCCCCCACCCAGTAAAATATGCTGCACCTGTTGAAGAGAATCAGCTAAGTTTCCATGCAGTGACCCAGATTGAAACCTAGTCACACACACACACACACACACACACCGGGTTATGGAACACGATGGAGGGCATTCCTTGATTTTGGTCAAATCTTTTATCATATGCATTGATTTATGTATTTTCTTCATATATACATAAATAAATCTGGAAATACCAACCAAATTACTAACAGTGTTGGCCTATGGGGAATGTTTGCAATCTACCAAATCCATTTTATAGTGCGTGGTTTTCTTTTTTCAAAAAAATGGAGCCTGGGGCACCTGGAGGGCTCCGTCGGTGGATCGTCCGACTTCGGCTCAGGTCACGATCTCACGGTTTGTGGGTTCGAGCCCCGCATCGGGCTCTGTACCGACCGCTTGCTCAGAGCCTGGAGCCTGCTTCAGATTCTGCGTCGCCTTCTCTCTCCGCCCCTCCCCCGCTCACGCTTTGTCTCACTCTGTTTCTCAAAAATAAATAAATGTAAAAAAAAATGAAATAAAAATGTAGCCTGCATTAATTTTATCATCAGAACAAAAGTGATTCCAGTTTAGAAAAGGAAAAAAAACCCAAAAACCTGAGAGAGCACAGAGAAAGCACAAGAATAGTTTCAAACACATGTTAGGTGCTCAGTAAATGAAATTTTGTCCACGGGGCCTCTTTTTTTAAAATTTTTTTTTCACATTTATTTATTTTTGAGAGAGAGAGAGAGAGACAGAGCGTGAGCAAGGGAGGGGCAGAGAGAGAGGGAGTCACAGAATCCGAAGCAGGCTCCAGGCTCTGAGCCATCAGCACAGACCCTGATGCGGGGCTCGAACCCACAAACCGTGAGATCGTGACCTGAGCGGAAGTCGGACTCTCCACCAACAGAGCCCCCCAGGTGCCCCTCTGTCCACGGGGCATCTTGATACTGTCCCTCCCAAGTAGCACTTTGAAATTTACGTGAGCATTTGTCCCCTACTGAAAGCCCTCAAGTCCAGCAATAAGTGGCTAAATTAAAATGGAAATATATGGGCCAAGTCAGTCTCATTGAAAGAAAAAAACAGAAAAGAAAAAAACCTGACTATACATGTGTATAAAATCCATATTATAACATGCTGGGCTGGAAACCATAAATTGGAAACAGGTGAAGTCGCCCTACATGGGCCTATAGATTGCATTTTTAATACATTGCCTTGACATTGGCCGTCTTCTTATAGCATCTGAGGGCGGCAAGGGGATCGCTGGCCTAAGGGAGCAGCGGGCCGCCCCGTGCTCTCGGGCACCTCTGTGTCCTCTTCCTTCAATGCCAACAAGTTAAAAAGGATCTTGTCACCTCCCGCCCACCTTCCCAATCTCCCAAGGCAAATACCAAACAGATGTTCTCAAAGGGTGGAAAAATGAAATGAAAGGCACATTTAGGATTTATAGAGCTGAAAACCAGAAACCAGTGGAAATTAGAACTCTGATGAGCACAAAGCTGGCCACTAATGCCTTTTTTTTTTCACCATAGCATTTGCAAATTGGCTTTCAGATCCCAAAGCTGCGAGCAGGATATAGGAAAGTGGCCTTAGTTTGCTAAAGTGATAGGTCTGAGTCAGGCATTCAAAGCCCTTCAGGACCTGGCAGGAACCTACCCGTGCAGACTTATTCCCCTCCCCTGCCCTCCTTGGTCCTTCCACCCTCGAGGACCTCCTCCTTCCCCCCACCCTCCAGCACCGCCCTCCTCCTCCACCCCCTCCCCCAAGTCTCCAACACTGCCTGCCTCGGTCCCGCCCCTTCCCCCAACACTGTGGTCCCTGGTCCCCCCATTCTCCAGCATTCCCATCCTTGATGTACCCCTTTCTCTGAACTAACATTTCCATCCGGGATGCCCAGTGGACTCCATGATGATGATTTATAGATCGGCCCTTATCCAAATCCCTGGTGGCCTCTATAACGTCGTTCTCTACATCTAGAATGCTCTCCTCGGTTGTGAAAACGTCTTGCAAACTTCAAGACTCAGAAGAAAGTCATCTCTACTTGTGGGCTCCCCTCCACCCAGGGAAGGACGCCGTCAGCCCTTCCTGCACGACACTGCCTCTGCTGTTCAGGCCTGGCCCCCCCCGTGGAAGCCTTTCGGAGGCAGGGACTATAGTTATTATCGCTCTGGCAGAGGGTTCCCATGGACATCTTCCCACACAACAGTAGAAAGCACTTCATTGGATGAACGGATGAAATGGGGTCTTTGCCACAGGCTCACCCCATCCTCCTCACCCCACGAGAGAACATCTTGAGCCCCTCGGGTGGGAGAAATAAAGCAATTTCAGGAGGAAGCAAATTGCCATTCATCACGACCGTCCTGCGACCGCCTGCCCTCTGGGGGCTTCATGGACTTTAATCTCATCGAATTTGTCCATTTCTGTTCTACAGATGTTGAAACAGAGACTCGGAGAGGTGAAGGGCTCTGCCCAAGGTCACCTCCTATCAGGACCCAGGAAACGGGACTTGGGGACCAAGGTGGGGAGAGACTGAGACCAGGGGGTGGGTGTGCCGGAAGCAGAAGAGGGCGGTCAGCAGGTCTGTGCTCAGGAAAACGCCCACTGACCGCAGGGTAAATGTTCATTTCAAATTCATTATTGTCTTTGTGAGCAAATGCCTGCTTATCTTCCCACACTAGAATTCCTGGAATCCTTGCATTTGACCTGATTTCCCTCACAATAGCCTGATAACAGTCCAGTGATATTTTCTCCCCCTAAATGCTCGTGAACATAATTAATATTCCATCTCAGACGAAACACCGAAGCTTAGGAGCCTTATTAGTTTCCCAAATAACCCGAGGACTTTGAGCCAGGGTTGAACCTGCGGGGTCTCGCTCCCAGCCTGTGCACCTCCCACCATCCTACCCCGCTTGTGACGCCTTCCAGTTGGGTGACCCCGGGCAGGGACACGTGTGGAAGCCCCAGCCTGGTCCGGCGGGCCACGCGATCCTTCCCTTGGAACTGGAGTCAAGGTAGATGCGGGTTCTAATCTCCCGCCAGGGCCCAGGGCCTTTCAGAGGTCAGTCAGTCGATCTGCAAACGCACGCCCGCTGTGCGCCGGGCCCTGTGCCTGTGCTTGTCCTGGTGTCCCCAGGGCTCACGGGCCACCTACGACTGAGCAAACACGCAAACAAGATTACTGAAGTAGCCGCTAAGGTCCTACATCCCGAAGAACCCAAGCAACGACATGAAAAGGGACCGTCACCCCACAGGTCAGGGATCACAGGGGTGTCACTTTTCATAGACAAGGGGACATCCCGGGTCAGGACCAACGGCACTGCCAGGCAGATTCAAAACCCTCTTTGCGGGTCTCTGCCCTGCCACTTCTGGCAAGGCTCGCATCCGTTGGGGCGCGCCCGGAAAAAGCAGCCCCAGTAGGCACTCCTGGGAAGGGGTCCACCGTGGACTGACCCACAGGTGATGGAGGACAGGAAGCGCAGAGGGGGAGCACTGAGCGGAGCCAGAGGTCAATGTGGGGGGGACAGCTGCCACCATCGCGAGGGTAGACAAGGGGTCTGAAACCAGGAACTTGGAGAGGGGGTGCTGGGGGAGCTGGGGGAGGGACCTCTGAGATGGGAAAGAGGGGAGGCTGACTGCAGAGTTGGGCCATTGTGTGTCGGGGGGGGGGGAGCTCGGGGCCAGCAGGGCAGAGGCCACACCCCTCGATGCCACCCCCCATCCTCTCTTGCCCTTGTGCCTTTCTTGGTGGAGCCCACAAGAAGCCACTGCCAGCCAGGTCACCTGCACACCCAGTCCCAGCATCCCTGACCTCAGTGTGGACAGATGGATAGAAAGAGGAGAGGCAATGACTGACTCTGCCACTTCCTAACTGTCTCACTTCTGGAAGTTTCCTTAAATTAACATCTCTGAACCCCATCCACGAACTGGCCTACTGCTGGTCCTACAGTTGCTTTGGGCGCTCCCTTCTTTTCCCTTCCCTTCCCCCTTCCATTCCCTCCTCCCTTCCCTCTCCCCTTCCTCCTCCCCTCCCCTCCTTTCACTTCCCTCTTCCTTTTCTCCTTTCCTTCTCTTCCATTTCCTCTTCCCTTCTCTTCGCCCTTCCCTTCCCTTCCCTTCCCTCCCCTTCCCTTCCCTTCCATCCCCTTCCCTTCCCTTCCATCCCCTCCCCTCCCCTCCCCTCCCCTTCCCTTCCGTTCCATCCCCTTCTCTTCCATCCCCTTCTCTTCCATCCCCTTCCCTTCCCTTCCCTTCTTGTCCCTCCCCTCACATCCCCTTCCCTTCCCTTCCCCCCCCTCCCGTCCCCTTCCCTTCCCTCCCCTTCCCTTCCTTCTTCTCTTCCTTCTTCCTTTCCCTCTTCCCTCTTCCCCTCCCCTCCCTTCCCTCCCCATCTCTTTTCTCATTTGGAAAGTGCTCAAGTAAAGTACCAGGCTGCAGGACTCTAGAGCCATAAAACAGGGCAAGGATGCGGTGGCACCTCCACAGCCCACTCCCTAAGCCACTCCCCTGCTTTCGTTTTACTCATAGCCAAATTCCAGTGAGTCAGTTGAAAACTCTTGTGTAATGTCCTCTCTCCCTATTAGAATCTGAGCTACAGAAGGACAGGGATTTCCATTTGTGTCCTTCTCTTGCGAATAAGAACAGGGCCCAGCTTGGAGCGCCTGGGTGGTTCAGTCGGTTATGCTTCAGACTTCGGCTCAGGTCATGATCTCACGGTCCGTGAGTTCGAGCCCCGCGTCGGGCTCTGTGCGGACAGCTCGGAGCCTGGAGCCTGTTTCACATTCTGTGTCTCCCTCTCTCTCTGGCCCTCCCTCATTCATGCTCTCTCTCTGTCTCAAAACGAAATAAACGTTAAAAAAAATTTTTTTAAAGAACAGGGCCCAGCCAGAACTTAAGTCTCATCCTTCCCACTTCCCCTCCCTCCCTCCTTCCTTCTTTCCTGGAATATGTACCATTTAAAGCCCTGGAAACTAAGGGCATGTTACCTTTAGTTACCAATCATCTTGCTTGTCACCTCCGTGACCTCGGAGGTGGGGTCTGACTCTTCCCTTGGGGTCAGGCCATCTGGGGTCGGTCGGTCCCAGCCCACCAGAAAGCAGCGGTGTCCTCTGTGGATAATTTATTCACTCTTCCGTTCATTTGTCCCACAAACTCTCAGTTAGGCTGCGTGTCCAGGACTTTGCTCAAGACTGGGGTAAATAGACCCATGCCTTCGTTTACTTTAGAGCCAATTTATTTAACATCAGCTATGTAACTCACTTAAAATCTCTGAGCCTAAGGTTACCTGTCTGGGAACCGGGCATAACAATCCCAGCTGTCAAGGTTACCGTGGAGAAAGCCACTGAGGCAAGTGACGGGCACACCCCCACTGCCAAGGGCAGTGGCCGTGAGCAGGCGGTGGGTTTCTGCAGCACGAAGAGGGATGCAATTAATCAGTCATCTGACAAAGCTTGCCAAGCACCTGCTCTGTGCTCAACCCTTCTAAGTGCTCTCCTGGTATGAACTCATCTAACCTGTAACAGCCCTGGGAAGTAGAGGTACTGCTGAGATGCCCTTTTTCTGGGGGAGGAAACCAAGGACAAGTTGAAGATACGCAATTTTCTCAAGGTCACACAACCAGCGGAGGGCAGGATTCCAACCTGCCACTGGACTCTGGAGCTCTGCTCTTGACCATGATGATATGAGGCGGGGGGTCAGGAGGAACAGGGACCCAACATTTCTGTATGGCAGGAACTGGGGGCGGGGGCAGTGGGTGTGAGGAAGGTGGTTTGCAGGGGCTCAGCCCTTTCTTTGCATAATTAAAAAAAGTCCACATCCAAGAGTGGAGGGGAGACCCTGGCCACCTCTTACCACCCACCTCTCCTCCCCCCAGGGTGTAAATGCACTTGGAGGGTCTGGAGGGAGGGTGGCTGTGGGGAGCCCTGTGGAGGGGTCTTAGCACCCTACCATGCAGGGGGTCTGCAGACCAGTGGCACCAGCCTCACCTCGGAGCTTGTGGAGAATGCAGAATCTCAGGCCCCATCCCAGACCCGCCGCGCCCCGGTGTGAGGGTGACGGTCCCAGAGCGTGAGCACCTGCGGAGGGTGGGGGTGGTGTCTAAAGTCAAGTTGGGAGAAGAAGGTCTCAGGTGGAAGAGGCCTTCCTTGACCACCTTCTTCAAGGCCCATCCCCTTTTATTTCCTTCTTTCTACTTCTTGGGCCCACACTCATTGCACACACATACACACACACGATACTAGTGGGGGGCAGGGCAGTTGAAGACTTTGTACGGCATGGACTCCCCGGCTTTCAACAGTGTGAAATATGATGGAACCCTCAGTTTTAAATGCAAAATTTGCAGAACGTCGGACATCTCCTCTCTGAGTCTGGTCTGTCCTGGGCGGGGGCCCTGGTGATTGGCTGAGCCCAGAAATTTGGATGTAAGCAGAAGAAAACGCGGGTGGAATGTATCTGCCCTGGGGCTGCTCAACACGGAACCACAGGGTAAAGGGGGAACAAAGAGTGACAAGCCCCTCCGAGGTTGGGCGGAGGTCTAGTCACACTCTAGTTAGAAGCAGGGAAGCCTTCACGAGCTTGAGCTCCGTACTAGGCTCTGCCACCCCCTTGCTGCGTGATCCGGGACGACCTGCTTGACCTCTCTGAGCCTCATTTGTATAATCTGCAAAATGGGGAGAATAACATCTGCCTCCTACTCATCTCTCGTGACAAATTTTGGCTCACCCCTCCCTCCCCATGCAGAACCTCCCCTCCTGGAAAGCAGGGACCAGAACGTTTTTGTATTTCTCTTTTGTTTCTCTTTCTACCTCTATTCGGCCTCGGTTTCAGGCAGGCTCTGTTCGGTTCAGTTCCGTTGCCTTCATCCAGCTGCCCCTGGTGGAAAGCCTGCCGTGGGGTGGGCCTGGCACAGGGACCGGGAGGGTGGAGAAGAGGGGAACCGGATCCTGGTCCCGGGGAGGAAGCAGTAGGTGGAGGAGGCGTCTCGGAGGTGGTCACTTCCATACAATAATACAGGGAGGGTTACAGCTGTGTAGCTGTTTGAGACCCCACAGTGAGGTCAAGGAGGACTTCCTGGAGGAGGTGACCCTTGCAAGATGAGGAACAGTTGGGCAGGGGAAGAGGGACCAACGTTGTTGACGATGACGGTGGTTGCTGGTAAGAGCCAGCACTTAGTATATGAGTGCCAGCATTTCCTGAGGGCGGTCTTCTGCAAGCGCCTATGAGGTAGGCATTATTTCATCTCCATTTATAGATGAGGAGACTGAGGCACAGAGAGGTTAAGTAACTTCCCCAGGATCACATAGCTCAGTAAAGCAACCACAAGTATCATTTACTGGATGTTTTTTTTAATCTTTTTTCTAAAAATGGTTATTTTTTAAAAAAATTTTGTTTAAGTTTATTTATTTCGAGAGACAGAGAGGGTGAGGGGGGAGAGGCAGAGAGACAGGGAGAGAGAGAATCCCAAGCAGGCTCCGCGCTGTCACCAGTGAAGTCCGATGCGGGGCTGGAACTCACAAACCGTGAGATCACGGCCTGAGCCAAAACCAAGAGTCGGATGCCTAACCAACTGAGCCACTCGGGTGCCCCTAAAAATGTTTTATTTTTTTTTTTAATTTTTTTTAACGTTTATTTATTTTTGAGACAGAGAGAGACAGAGCATGAACGGGAGAGGGTCAGAGAGAGAGGGAGACACAGAATCGGAAGCAGGCTCCAGGCTCCTCCGAGCTGTCAGCACAGAGCCCGACGCAGGGCTCGAACTCACCAGCCACGAGATCGTGACCTGAGCCGAAGTCGGACGCTCAACCGACTGAGCCACCCAGGCGCCCCAATGTTTTATTTTTGAGAGAGAGAGAGAGAGAGAGAGAGAGAGAGAGAGAGAGAGAATGAGCGGGGGAAGGGCAGAGAAAGAGAGAGGGACAGAGGACCTGAAGCAGGCTCCGGGCTGTCAGCACAGAGCCCGATGCGGGGCTTGAACCCACGAACCATGAGCTCATGACCTGAGCCAAAGTTGGACGCTTCACCGACTGAGCCACCCGGGCGCCCCTACCTGATTTTTTTTTTTTTTTTTTTTTTACACCAGTTACACAGTTAACTATTTTGCAACTCACATCATTTACCATTTTTTACCGATCCTGTCAGGTGAGACGCATCGGTTTGGTTCTGCATGATTCTGATTTTACAAGTTGGGAAAAGGCGACTGAAAGGGACAGCATGTCCACTGTCGCCCAGCCAAGGAGCCGGGAGGGCAGGACTGGAACCCGGGGCCTGCCGCCCAGAGCCTTGCGTCAGTCCCTCTGCTCTCCTGCATTTGAACCCCCGGCTCTGTGCCAGGCCTCTCCCTGGAACCTGACACGTAGCAGCCACGGGGCGGGGGCGCGCGTTTCAGAACGATTCACGAAGCAGCCACGGGGGGAGGGGGAGGGCGTAAGCGGAGAGCAGAGTCCCTCCCTTGCCCTCCCCCCTGCACCCCCACCTCCAGAGGAGTTTCCAGCATCCCAGTTAGTGCCGGGAGCCCTTCGCACACCCTTCCCGCGCTCCTGCTTCTTCTCGCTGCTGGTGTTTCATCCGGGCGCTCCTGGAGAGGTGCACCTGCGTGTTTCACAAGCCAAACGTTGGACAGAAGCCTCTAAACGTCTGGAGGAGCGCAACGAGGGGTGCACGCAGGTAATGAAGCTGAAAGCTCGCAGAGTCCGTGGCCTTCGGGGCTTGATTAGCGGGGACTGGCACTGTGCTGCAGAATTGGCAAATGAAATGCTTCTTGGAACTAACGCGGGGCGAATTTGTAAAACTTGGGAACGTTCGGTCTTGAAAAGCCGGCCTTCCCCAGTCTGGCAGGGACCCGGACAGACAGAGCCCCTGGAAGCTTGCTGACCCCTCGCGGGGTCTGCTGGGAAGGAATGGGAAGACTTGGAAGACGGAGGTGCCAGTCTGGGCGCTGGCACGTCTTTGCTGTGATCCTTGGGCCAAATTTCCTACCCTCTCGAGCCTCAGCTTCCTCATCTGTAAAAGGGACGCGTGTCCTGGGTGGCTCAGTCGGTTAAGCGTCCGGCTTCGGCTCAGGTCGTGATGTCGGGATTCTTGGGTTCAAGCCCCGCGTGGGGCTCTGTGCTGGCAGCTCGGAGCCCGGAGCCTGCTTCGGATTCTGTGTCTCCTCCTCTCCCTGCCCCTCCCCCACTCGCGCGCGCGCGCTCTCTCTCTCTCTCTCTCTCAAAAATAAAATAAACAGAAAAAATAATTTAAAAAAAAAGGTGGATGTCTCCTACCTCATGGCATCGTGGGAGGATAAATGAAATATTGCGCATAAATCTCGTGGGATCGTCAGCTCTGGTTCTCTTCATTCTGTTTTTTGCCTGCCTGCATCCCTCCCAAGCCCCGCTGCCCTCCACCTCTGTTCCCTGTTGCTCTGTGCCTGGAACGTTGCCCCCGCGAACTACATTACCCAGCTTCCCTTGCTCTGTGGCTTCGGCCATAGAGAGGCTCCGGTCGCGGCTCGGGGGCGGGGCCACAGAAAGAGGCCGGGGGTGTTTCTCCTCCACTCCTTCCTGGCTTCAGTGCTGGCCTTCAGACGGCATCTGAGTCCCTCGAGAGCTGCCGCTGCCACCAGGCAGCCCTCCAGGGGGCTCCGGCCCTCCCTGGGCTCCCGCTGCAAGAGATGGGGATGTGTCCCCTTGCGCTGGTCCCCATGTCTTCCCCACGCTCTGCGACTCGCTCCCAGAATTCCAGCCATGGCCCGTGCTGTGTCCTCCAGGCATCTCGTTATCGTGTTCTCAGTAATGTCAGGTTTAATTTTTCTGTCACCAACAGCCTACATGCGACCCGAGATGAGCCCCTTCTGCTGTTCCGCACTCCTCAGTGTCCGTGGCCAGAGACTGTCTGCTCTCCCCTCCGCAGGATAAAAAGGAGGTAAACAGTCTGGCCTCCTGCCAGCTTCGGGAGGGGGAGTAGCTTAACCAGCGGTGACTTTGGGATGGGAAACCCAGGGGTGGAATCCGACCCCTCCTTCTGGGAGAAAAGAGGCCCGCGGTTGTGGGGTTGGATTAACTCTGCGCACGAAATCTCAGGGACTCTGGTTTTTGGCCGCAGATCTGAGCTCTGCTCCCTCATCAGCTGTTGTAATGAAGCGGACGCCTCAGCCTACGGTTCTGAGGTCCCTGCTGCTTCCAGCCTCAGGAGGGCAGAGGTCACTGGCCCCACAGCCCCCAACACCTTTCCAAGACCAGTCTGTTCCTCTACAAATAACAGGGGCGCTACTGAGGGCTCACCAAACTGGAAAGTTCTGCAAGTCTGTGAATGCTGGAGCCCATGTTGGAGTGTGGGAACCCCGGGGGTTTGGATCCCGTCTTCCCGGCGAGCCCTCAAAGCTGGTGACCAGGTTTGTTCATCCTGAGATTAATGGGCCCTCCCCCCAGCTCCCAGCCCAGCGCTCCTTATACAGCTTGATAAACGCATGCTGAGGACTTGGTCCCCGGGGCAGTTCACGTCCTGCAGAAGCTCGTTGCTCAGGTGGGTTTGGGGCGTCCCGGGATTCACTGTAGGCAAAGCCCAAGCCCGTGAGGGAGAGGAGGCAGGAGCATCAGGGAGAGAGAGTCTTCGACCCCAGTGAGCTTCCGGCAAAGTCTCGGCCAGCCCAGGGGAGAACTCCAGAGCAAAGATTGCTTGCTGAGGACGCGTGCTAAGGACACGAGTGGCCGGGCCCTACTGCCCCTGTAGAGACCAGCTATTGACAGCCGCCTGGCCCGGAAATGCCTGGTCCTGGCTCGAAGGCCAAGCTGGAGCCGGATGGCTCCGTCGGCAGAAGGCTGGCAGCTCAGTGCTCGCCCTGACGATGAGCCCCAGGTTCCTTCTCCAAGAGAGACCTGAGCGGCTCGCCCCCACCAACGGTCACTGGGCCATCTGCTTAATGACAACTAAAGGAGACATACAGGTCGCAGGCCTCTGAGGCGACCGTGGTCCACCGGCCACGATAAGTCCAGACCATCCGAGCGGGCAGGGCCCTTAGACTTAGGCATTCATTCAGCAAGTGTCAGGGGAAGCCGTGGGATGCCGGGCACGGTTCTAGGCTCTGGGAAAATAGTAGGTGAATGAAACGGTCTCTGTGCGGATCTGCCAGGAGAGGGGTCAGAAAACTTCAAAGGGCCAGAGAGGAAATATTTTAGGTCTGTCGCAAGGACCCCGTGCTGCTGTTGTGGGGACACAGCAGTCGTTCACTGTGTAAGCGAACGGGCGTGACCGTGCCGGTAAGACTTCACAAAAACAGGCCAGGTTTGGCCCGCAGGCTGTAGTGTTCTGACCCCGGATTGGGATAACACCTGCCTGTTTACAGATGCAAAGACTGAGGCCCAGAGAGGGTAGGCACTAGACCCAGCTCACACAGCAGGAGGTAGGGGAGCCAGCGAGGACTTAGGAGACTTGACTCCCATCCCAGCGCTGTTTCTGAGACCCATATCTCGTGTCAGTGAGCTTCTGGCGGGCAGACGTCATTCCCCTGTCGGCAGAGGACATTCTGGCAGGAGAGGGGCTCACGCTGACACCAACTGCTTGGGTGATGGAGGAGGGACACCGGGCCGTCTGCCGACTTCAGTCCCGTGCCACCGAGTCCACGAACGCCAAGTCCTGATCCGCTGCTTCTGGTTGTGGAGCCTGGGTCGCCCTTCCTCAGTCTCCCCATCTGTAAAATGGGTAGACCAGCAGTGCCCTTCCGTCGGATGGTGGGGATTAACTGAGGCAATATTTGCGGAGAACCCAGGGACACGGAAGGGGGCACTCTGCCTCTATTTACCCAGATAAAACAAAAGGTAGCCTCAGCTGGAGGAGAGACCAGACCCAGACCCAGAGAGTGAGTCACCCATAGTTAGGGTACCTTTCACACAATCCAGGACCGTGTCCCGGTCCTGGCTGGGGAAGAGCGAGGGTCCCCTTCCCGTCCAGCCTCAGCGTCATGAGACCCAAGTTCCGTGTTTGGATTACAGACGTGCGAGGAATCTGGTCAACCGAGTGGTGCCGGTCATCAGGCTCAGTGCTACAGGGCACCTGGTGTGGCCACCACAGGACACACACCTGTGGACCCAGCCTTGGGCCTCCCCCTCATCTGGGTCACACAGCTTGAACCAGAGCTGGGGACGGAGCACGATTTGCTCACCTTGCAGGGCCCTGCAGGAGTCACGCTTGGGCGCGAGCCATAGCTGCGGGGTGCCTGAACTATTGTTTACTTGATTTAAAATTAAATTTAAATTAAATACGCCAAAAATGTTAAATCCGCAGTTACTAATAATTTTTCTTAACTCAATCCTCATTTTACTTGAATACATTTCCTTGAGAGGAAACTGTATATATAGACAGAAAACCGCACCCCTTGTGAGAAGCAGAAAGTCATCTTAGAAATACACAAAATGAGGGGCGCCGGGGGTGGCTCAGTTGGTTAAGCGTCCAGCTTCAGCTCAGGTCGTGATCTGGCGGTTCGTGAGTTCGAGCCCGGCCTCGGGCTCTGTGCTGGCAGCTCAGAGCCTGGAGCCTGCTTCGGATTCTGTGTCTCCCTCTCCCTGTCTCTCAAAAAGAAGTAAACGTTAAAAAAAAGAGAGAAAAGCAAAACGAAAAGCAGGACATATTCCTCTAGCTGCATACTTTTGTCTTTTGTCTGCTAAAGGATGTGACCCTGAGATGAGCTTTCTCTCCACCGTGAAACAAGGAAGCTAGGTGTTAGGCGTTAAATGCGTTAGGACCGAGCCTTTCTTCTTGATAGAATCAGCAAGGCCGAGGAAGAAGCATAAAGGCGCTAACTTTCCCACTGGGTGATTCTTCCTCCAGGCGGTGAGTGTCGGGTGGGGGTGGGGGCGCTGGCGCGTGGCTGGCACACTCCCGCTTCTGGGCAACTCTGCTCTGGACAGACAGAGGTAGCTACGTACCTGGGGCATTTCTTTCGCAACGGGGAGTCTTCAACAGGAGACCGCGGACATCAGCTGCGACAGTGCCCCAACTCTGGAGCGGTCACAGACACACAGGTATGGCGCTGGGCAAGTCAGTTTCTCGCCTGGACGCACCTGAGGTCCCTCTAGCCGTGGCCCAAGCATTCCAACGGGGACAGCTATAGCTTGGTGGTGGGAGCACACGTCTGGGGGCAGAGGAGACCCAGATAGCTTTGACCCTTACTCTGTTTCTTATTAGCCGTGTGGCCTGGGTTAAGTCACCCATTGTGTCGGAGTCTCATTTCTTCCTGCGGAGACGACGATACCTATTTCAGAAGGTGGGTGTCAGAACAGAGAGAGCAATCGTGCTGGCCACGTAGCACAGGGCGGACCACTAACGCGTGTGTGTTCAACGGACACGCAAAGGAGCACAAATCCTACGGGTTCTCTAGCGCGCTGGGACTCGGCAATCCTTGTGGCGCGTGTCGACCCCGTTATACAGATGAGGAAGCTGAGACCAGAGAGTTAGGGTGCTCTACCCCAGGTCACACCAAGGGCGGAAGCCAGTGTGGAAACTCTCCGGGGCCCTTGGCTGCCATCTTCTTCCCATGATGCCCCACAGCTTCCCGCGTTCCAGTCTGCTGCACTTGGGCCTGGTTTTTATGGCCCAGGTTTTGTATTTTCCTTTTTTAGAGGCTCTGGGAAAATCTCGGTCTTTCCGCTGACTTGGAAGCCATAATTACCGTATTAACTGGAGAAGACTTTTGGGTTTACTGGAGCACATAAAAAGCAGACGCAGGCCCTGGCCGGGAGGGCCTGGGGACAAACAAAAAATGCCCCCTTTCGCTTGGAGACTAACTGAGCTCTTGGTTCAGGCACCTAAGTGGGGAATAAAGATGGATCCTGCAAATCTGAGGTTAGAACCGGTGCTCACGGTCGTTCGGGCTCTTGGGGAGACGTAAAGAGCCTTAAATACAATGCTTGGCTCAGTCTGAGCGCGGTAATCTAGCTCTCCACTACCCCTTCCGTGAGGCCAGAAATACCAGGACCCCAATACCGGGTCCTTACTAGCCTTGTGCAAGGAGAGTACACGAATGCTCCATTTATCAAAGGAAATGGTCCAGTTCCCCCAGGTTTGTAGCCTGAACTGGAATAACCATTTGGCTGAGCACAGGGGAGGAGGGACATGAAAATTTAATGAGCACCTACTCTGTGCTAGGTACTGTACAGGGGCAAAATCATTTCTCTTTGTTGTCAAAATAGACAGCAGGGTATGACTTTGTGCAAATGAGAGGCTCGGCTCCCGGGGTAAGTTCCTTGCCCCGGATCCCGCAGCTAGGAAGGGAGTGGGAAATGTTGGGAGAATCATGTGTATCTCATTCTGTCTCCCCAGGAGGGGCCTATTATCATGGGGAGGCGGTTCTTCCTGAAACTCACTGGCCTGGCTGGGGTCGGAGTGGGGGGGGGGGGTCGTTGGTGAATGTGGATTCTGCAGCAGGCCTGGGGGAGGGCTCTGTGATTAGCCTCACACGTTGTTTGCGCCTTTCCAAGGCTCAAAGGGGGAAAGACAGGTATTTTCCCTTCGCCCCCCACTCCCAGTTTAAACTGGTTTTGTTGCTAACTGTGAAGCTGGCCCTGTCTGGGCACCTCATTTGCTGCTGAATTGGAAATAGCTGGAGTCTCAGCAGCAATGGGAAGTGGAAAAGGGAGAAAGATAATGCTGGAATTTTCGCTGGGGGAAGGGTTCTCCAGATCCATCCATCCAGCCAGCCGTCCAGCATCTATCCACCATCTGTCCGTCTATCCATCCATCCCAAGGCAGGCTGGAGTGGAAGCTTTCACCGCTGTCACCTGGGAGCCCTGGGAGCCATCCCAGGCTCTGCCACTTACCTGCGATGTGATATTGGGTGGGCAGTGTGAGCCCCCTGAGCCTCTGTTTCTACACCTGCAAAGCAGAGCGGACAATACCTCCATCACGAGAGTGTTAAGTGGCATTCACGGGAAGAGGCTCATTGAGTAGCCAGTATGGTGGTGGTGACACCGTTGGCTCTCAGTAAATGCTGATTTCCAGCACCTTCCTTGTCAAGCGAATGGCGCCTAGTCCTTCTTCTTCCTTCCATTCCTTCTTGCTCGATATTGTGCTACACCCTCCTCAGGGACCCAGCAGGGAACAGGAGTTAGTGGGACTTCTGCCTTCATGGAGCTAACGGTCTAGTTTTGAACAAAAACGTGCGACTGAGATTGTACGTGGGTCTTTCTGACGTACGGAGCCCAAATGGCTCTGTCAGCGATGTGTCGACTTAAAAAAAAAATAGACCTTATATTTTTAGAGCACATTTAGAGCAAAAGTGAGCAGAAAGTAGAGAGAGTTCCCATGTGCCCCCAGCCACCACACACACACACACACACACACACACACACACACACACAGCCTCCCCCATGATCAACATCCCCCAGGACACAATGTCATCATCCAAAGCCCATACTTTGCATCAGGGCTCACCCTTGACGCTGTGTATCATATGGGTTTGGACAAACGGACAGTGACACGTGCTCACCCTTCTAGTATCCTCCCCAAAGGTTTTGCTGCCCAAACACTCCTCTCTGCTACGCCTGTGCATCCCACCCTACCCCTAACCCTGGCAGCCGTCGATCTGTTTGCTGTCGCCCTAGTGTTGCCTTTTCTGAAACATCATCTGGTTGGAATCCTGTCCTTTTCAGTATGTCCCTTTCTGAGATTGGCTTCTTTCACTTAGAGATGTGCATGTCAGTTCCCTCCACGTCATTTCATAGTTTGAGAGCTCATTTTCTTTTTAGCCCTGAATAATAGTCCGTTGTCTGGATGCACCCCGGTTTATTCATCCGTCACCCACTGAAGGACGTCTCGGTTGCCTCCAGGTTTGGGCAATTATGACTAAGCCGCTATAAACATCCGTGAGTGGATTTTGGTGCGAACAGAAGTTTTCAGTGCGTTGACTTTTTTCTCAATTAACTGCCAACATTTACAAGTTGAGATATTTCACTTTAAAAACAAACACTCAACCAGGGCTTCCAGCTTTTCTTGGAAATCCAAAGATCTGGTGTCTCCTTGCACAGAGCAGCAAGTGGGGGGTGGGGGTGGCGGGGGTGGGGGGTGAGTGTGGGTAGGGGGATGCCCCCCCCATGGGGTCGGAGATCTCCGGCTCTCTGCTGCCATCTCCCAGCCCTCCCTGCCCCCTCCCAGCCCTCCCTGCCCCTTTGCTCCTTGTCCCATGTCTCTAGGTGTGTGAATTTGAGATCCTTGCAGGGGAAGATGTGTGCCTTACCCTACAAATGCCTGTCTTTAAAACTAAACCCTTACATAGTGCTCACATAGGGCCAGGCACTGTTTAAAGAGCTTTATAAAATTTAACTCTTTCAGGGGCGCCTGGGTGGCTCAGTCAGTTGACCGTCTATTTCAGCTTAGGTCACGCGTCGGAGCCCCGCATCGGGGTCTCTGCTGTCGGCGTGGATCCTGCTTCGGATCCTCTGTCTCCCTCTCTCTCTGCCCCTCCCCTGCTTGAACTCTCTCTCTCTCTCTCAAAAATAAACAAACATCTAAAAAAAATTTTTTTTAAATTTAAATCGTTCAGTCTTCATGGAAATTCTAGGAGGCCAGTACTAAACGGATCCTTACTGTACATATGGGAAACAGAGGCACAGAGAAGTTAAGTAAGTTGTCTAAGCTCACACAGCCAAAAACACGAGAGCCAAGGTTGGAACGCGGACTGCCTGCCTCTTTTTTACGTTTTAATTTTTTTTAATGTTTATTTATTTATTTTTTAGAAAGAGAGAGAGAGAGCGAGCATGAGTGGGGGAAGGGCAGAGAGAGAGGGAGACACAGAATCGGAAGCAGGTTCCAGGCTCTGAGCTGTCAGCACACAAGAGCCCCACGTGGGGCTCGAACTCATGAACCGCGAGATCATGACCTGCCCCTTAACCGACTGAGCCTCCCAGGCACCCCATGACTGTCTGGCTCTCACGTACTAAGCTGTGTGTATTCCAGGGGTGGTCTGAGTAGGGGCGGTCCGGGTGAGACACATGACGATCCAAGAGAAGCCACAGGTCAATGGTGCCAGTAACTGGGAGGCCGGAAAGGGCCAGGGAACTCCGGGAGAGGGAAACTTCACGGCTCTCCAGGCTCTCCATAGTGCCTGGTGTGGATAATCAGCCAGTGCTGGTGGGAGGAAACTTGCAAGGACTGAATACGGCTGATCAAGTCTGGGCAGGCTTCCTGAAGGCGGCAGCATCCACCGGCTGGGCCTTAGCCCGGAGGAGACAGGACCAGGAGACAGATTCTCTTGGACTCTCTTAGACGCGACCAATGGTCACTTCTTGGACCCCTGGTGGCACGATCCTAGTCCACGGGCTGAAATATGGGGTACGCATGCCCTGTGCGTAGAGCAGGCAGATGTTGCCGTGATGAATCTCTGAGCAGAGAAGCTCAGGTGCCCGATCCCCCGTCACAGACATCACGGGCGGTTAACCCAAAGTGGGCGCCGGGCATGGGGCGTGGTCCGTGAGCTGGCCACGGCCGTGTCTAGAGCCCCAAAGAGCAGCGACTGGTGCAGACATCGGGGAGACCTCTCACTCATCTTGACCTGTCGTGGACAGGGGATGCCAGACTGTTGCCCTCTGCTAGGAGCCGGTGCTGGAGAGCAGCGAGCCCCATGGGGAACGGGCAGGTCCCTCCCGTGTGGCTACAGGGCCCAGCAGGCTCTGGAGCCTGGGCCTCCCTCTGTCAAGCCCAAAACTCACGTCCTGGGAGGGAAAGGAGGTCACTGAGTTGCCAATTTGGGTGCGAGGTCCCCAGAAATGTTCACTGCCTGCCGAAGGCATCTGTCTCACTGACTCGGGGCCACTGGCATCTCCTTATCTCACGGCGGCATCTTGCCATGACAGTTGACATTGAGTCCTGGCTCCCCAAGGAAACACGCGTGGCTTTGAAAGCCGTTGGGAAAAGCACCGTGGGGCCTGCGAAGGTGGCCACGCACGCAGTCTCTCCCAGCCCCGGCGGCTGCAGACGAGCCCTTTGGAAGCCACGGCAAGGACAGGGGGCTCTGTTTCCAGAGGAGGTCCCAGCAGTGACGCGTGTTTGGGTTTTGTGTGCTGTAAAAAGAAGCAGAAATATCTCGGTGTCTCGACTTCCCTCTCTTCCCTCTCCCCCTTTAAACCAGGCCTTTAAGCGCTGGCCCTCCGCCTGCTGATTGCCTCGCCGCAAAGCTATTTAGAAACTTCCTGTTCCACGTGCTAATTAACAGTCTATGAATTTTAACTTCCACCCAGGGCCCGTGTAGCTAGAACGTGAGCTCGGTGGAGGCCTGTATTTGCCATTCGACGTCTGTGGTGTGTTTTTCTCTTTCCTGCTAATCTGGATGCACGATGGGGATCTTCGCAGGATTATTCGTGTCTCAGGTACCCCTGACTCCGGGACGGGGTCCTTTATCATGACCCACCTTGCCATTCCTGGCAAGTTCAAGGGAGACGGGCTCTGATTCACCAAACACCACTGCAGGACAAGAGAGCCTGTGCTGGGCCCAGCCCCACCCCCAAGGGCTCCCAGACTCGGTAGAGGCTGACAAGTCACCAAGGGCGGTTCTGGGGAATATTCACGTATTTAGTCTTTACAACAGCTCCCATGAGGCCAGGACCCTTTTATGGACTAGAATGCTAAGGTCCAGAGTGGTCGAGTAACTTGTCTGGGAACACACAGCTAGTCTATTTCATATCCCGGGCTCATTTGTTTTCTATTGAGTTTTTGGTCTCCGTGATTTGTAGGAAGTCTTTAAATATCGAGGAAAGCGTCTCTCCGTCCGTGATAGGAGTTGTACGTATTTTCTCCCCGTTTGTTGTTCGCCTTTTATTTTGTTTAATTTTTCCCCTTCCAGTTTAAAAACTGTATTCATGAGAATTCAACAATCTTTTCTTTTACGGCGTTTGAGTTTTGGGTCCTGCTTATTTATAAAAAGGACTTCCTCGTTCTGAAATTATATATAAAAATGCTGTGCATTCTTCTAACAATTTTAGCCTGTATTTTTTTTTTTTTTTTTGCATATACATACTGGTTTTGCTTGGACCTTGTTTGGAACTATGTCACAGTCTCCCCAGTCAGGAGAACCAAAGCTTGGAGTCTCAGAGTATCCGTCAATATCTAGCAGCTGGTGGTACTGAGGATTCTAGATGGGTTAGAAGGGTATCGACCCAGCTTGAAGTTACAGCTTAAATTGGAGCATTAAATCCCGCCCTATTTTCCAGACCCTTTGCCCCTCAATAGCAACTGAAATTTGAGCGCCCCTTGAACCGGAGGCCTGGGCATTCTCTGGTGCAAAGCCCGGGACTGGCGCTGGGGATCAGGAGATAAATAAGCCAGCCGCTCCCTCGCGGATCTCGCAGACCAGCCGAGAGACAGAAACGGCGGACCCAGCACGGTGAGCATCCGAAGGCCAGCCCTGGGGCTGCGTTGGCATGATGCAGCCATTGTGCCTGGAGAGGCAGGCTTTTCTGCCATTCAGGACGTCCCACTCGCCTGCACGGCGGACCTGTCGGGTCCCCAGTCTGCAGAATGCACCGTGCGACCGGATGGTGTCCGACTTCCCTCCGAATGCATGACTTTACAGCTTGCGTTGTGGAGACGCCCTCCAGGCACTGAATGGTTTTTGTCTGAATGCTTTTATTTCTTTCACCCCAACGTCTAAATGTGTCTGGAAGAGTGCCTTGCGAAGTCCCTTCTGGTATATTGCAGGAGCGTCGTTATTCTGAAAACTGTGTCACAGCAGGAGAGGACGGCAGGTGCAGGCGGAGACCTCTAGGACTGACCCCCTCCGTCTGGCCCCCGGGGGGTATCAGAGGAGCCGGGTGAAGGCCACAGATCACCAGAGACCCATGACGGCTGAGTGGCCTCGGCTGGCCGGTGGCCTTCCCTGAACTCGGCTGCAAGGGTGGGGGGCCTGGGTTCCAGGGTCCTGCGTGGCTGGAAAGTTCCACATCTGTGGCCAGTGAGAGGGTGGGGAGAGGCTTGAAGGAATGTCCCTTCTTCCCGCTTGGTGACTGACAGTGCCTGCCACTCCACTGGCCCATCCTCCTCCTTCTGGTGGGCACATGAGGTCCCTGAGGATGCTCGGGGAACTTCAACAATTTTGGATACTCTAGGCTGCAGGGAGGGGGTGGAAGGGTCCTTTAAAAAGCTTCTAATCTGCTGCCAGAGACTTCTCTTACCCAGTCTTCTCCAGAAATCCTGGTCCGAGGCCTTGGGTTGGCTCCAGGGCCCAGCCTGCCCCTCCCAGCCCTGCCCGGCCGCCCCGCAGCCCATAGGCGCTGCTCTGGCGCCGCCTAGTGGTGGGCGAGCGTCAGCGCCCTTAAATCCTGCGGCAGAGGCTTCCTTAGCTCTCCTTAACCTGCTGGGGGTCCCAGTCCTCACCGTTTTGGTGGCTTGGTGTGTGTAAAAGCCAACGAGACACCTTCCAGCTTCCTCAAATGTTTCCTTTCTTCTATTCTCTTTTTCCTGGTTGATGAGGCGGTGTTTCTATTTTATCCTATTTTCTTCCTCACATTGAAATTCTGTAACGAGGGGAAGGAGCCCCGGGGGTCGATGATCAAGCTGTGGCTTCCCTGGGCCAGTGCTTTCTCATCTAGAAAACAGATTTTACGTAGCGTTTAAGCACAACGACTCTGGGGGTTCTGAACCACATGGGCAATGCTCATGTCGTTTTGTTCGTTGAGAATGTAGGACACAAAGCCGGGTTTCATCTACTCTGATGACAATTATTCATTGTTTTCAATGAATATTCTTAATAGTTTTCATTAATATTCTTTAATGAATTTGTTATTTATTGGTATAATGTGATGTACAAGATAGAATATACAATATATGCTATAATACATTAAAAGGTGATATTTGTAGGAAATCCACCAAAGGGCAAGGGCGCTCACAGCAGCCCCAAACTAGAAAGAGCCCAAAGGTCCACCCACGGTGGAATGGCTACGTTAGTGACAGCTCAGCGGGAAGACCCCACGGTCACCATGCTGAGCGAAAGGGACGAGATACAAATGATTTCACGCAGGTACAATTCTAAAACAAGCCACCCTCGTCTATGGTGGTAGAAATCGGGAGTGGCTCTCTGCACGTGGGTGTGGGGTGGGAGGGGGGCCTGCTGGGGTGCCGACCACCCCGCATCGATCCTCGATCACTAATTGATCAAGCTAGCGGCTACATTCATGCCAACGTTTAGCAAGCTGTACAATTAAGACTAGGCGTGTTCTGGGCCGGATGTTTGTGTCCCCCACAAATTCACACGTCGAGACTGTAATATCCAATGTGATCGTGTCAGAAGGTGGGGCCTTGGGAGGTACTTAGGTCATGAGGAAGGAGCCCCGACGAATGGGAGTTGTGCCCTTGCGAAAGGGACCCCAGAGAGCTCCCTTCCCCCTCCCCATGTGACGGCACGATCAGACTCTGTGACCCAGAAGAGGGTCCTCACCGGACCATACTGGCACCTTGAACTTGGACTTCCAGCCTCAAAAATCTGTGAAAAGCAAGTTTCTGTTGGTTATACGTCACCCGGTCGATGGTTTTATTATAGCAGCCTGAACGGACTGAGACATGTGTTTCCACATTTTTTTTTTTGATGATGTGCTTCAATGAAAAGTCAAAAAAAAAAAAGAAAAAAAAGTAGCAAATGGGGCAGGAGGAGACACGCCAAGTTATCAAGTTAGTTGCTTCTGGAGAGTGGGATTATGGGTAATTTTCCTTCCTTTTATGCATCATTGTGCTTTGAAAATTTTTAACCAGAAAAATCACTTTTAAAAAATGTTACGTATCTCAGTACTTGGGAGTGAGTGAGCGCAAATAATATGCCTCTATGTGCTTTGTAAAATGCCAAGTGTTCTGAAAACCGTCGGATGCGGTGTGCTTAGGAAGGTTCTAGATGTGTCTGTGGGAGAAGGATGGTTGTCTTGGCGAATCGGGACAAGAGCCTATTGGGGCCCAAAGGGCCTCGTGCATTTTGCTCTGTGGAGTGTGATGTTCATCTCACAGCCTAGAAGGTTCTCAGGGGGCAGTCAGGAGCGGTCTGTGTCCTGATGGGGAGAGAACCGGGCACTCGGGGGTTTCTCAGTTCCAGCCTCCCTTCTCCTGTTGACTTCATGAGTGACCTTGGGACAGCTACTTGTCCCCTCTCCCCATCTGTCGGCTGTTCACCTGGGAGCACCCGGGGCTCCAAGCTCCTCCTCCCTTTCAGCTTTAACGCTGCTGACGGGCATCCTGGAGGGAGAATCAAGGTCGGCTCTCACCAGGCCTGTTCCTGTGCTCTGGGTCAGACCAAGAGGGGGTGCCTGCTGGAGGGCTCTTGTCCTGAGGGTCCAAAGAGCCCTGGGGATGAAGAGTCGCCTTCAGCTCTCCGGGGACATGGCAGATCAAGTGACTTAGAACTCTGGCCGCCGTCATACAGAGCCAGGCCTGAGTTATAGCTCACCACTCACAGCCATGTGGCCCTGCCTGACCCTCCGTCTCTTCATCTGTGAAATGGCAACGACCATACCCATCTTGCCAGGGTGGATGAGGATGTTCTCATCCTCAGGGTGGATGTTCTCACTTGTGTCCTGGCCCCTGTGGGCGCTCAGTCACACAGGGACTCCCTCCCCTGCCCAGGCTTCTCTGGTTCAGAAACCCCAGCGGGTGACGTTTCCATCTACCAGCCGGCACTTGCTAGGTGCTCAGCGAACGCTTGCCGAACGCGCCCAGGACCAAAAGCCAGGAGAGCAAAGAGCCGACTTGTCTGATGCCTCGTCTCCTGAGGAGGAGGCTGAGAGGGTAGGAAGGGGACGCTTCTGGCAGGGCACAGCCACAGAGCTTGGAGAGTTCCCTCCGGTCCCTCTCGAAGTCCAAAAGGAAATCAACAGCGGCTCCCAGGGCTCCCTCAGGCAGGACCCCAGAGCTCAGCGACCTCCTCAGGCCTGCGGAGACCTGGGGCTCGGGGCGTTTCCCGTGAGCTCTGGTCTGGGGCCCGCAGCGATGGCTGGGCCCGGCCTGGCCTTGTGCGGGGTCCCAGGGAGGCCCCGGCCGTGCCGCCGAGCTCCCCGAGGTGCTGCTGTCCGGCTGAAGCTGGGGACAGACCTGCAGGTGCCTGCGTCTCCGAATGCGTCATCTCCTTGATTCCTCACCATACCCCGCTGCGGGCCCTTAACACCCTCGTCTGACAGAAGTGGAAACGGAGGCCCAGAGAGGCGGAGTAACTTGCCTAAGACACACAGCTTGGGTGTGAACCATGTAACTCCAGACCCCATACTTTCACCTGCCTCAGTTTCCCAGAGAAACTTCACTGATAGAAGTGGCTTTTGGGGGGACAGACGTTGCTTTATGAGGCACTGGCCTGGGCCCATCGGGCCGTGAGGGAGTCCTTTCCAGGGGATATCACCCCTCTTGGTAGGGCCGCAGTATGACTTTTGTGGGCCTGTTTCTTCATAAAAAAACAAACAAAAAAATCCAAAATTATATTTCACAATGGCACTGGTGTGAAGAAAAATATAAGCCAGGCTGGCTTTGACCTTCTGATTTTAAAAGAAATGAAGACAAGGGGTGCCTGGGGGGCTCAGTCGGTTGGGCGTCCGACTTCGGCTCAGGTCACGATCTCGCGGTTCGTGGGTTCGAGTCCCAAGTCAGGCTTTGTGCTGACCGCTCAGAGCCTGGAGCCTGCTTTGGATTCTGCGTCTCCCTCTCTCTCGGCCCCTCTCCAACTTGTGCTCTGTGTCTCTATGTCTCTCAAAACATAAATAAAGATAAAAAAAAATTATTTTAAAAAGAAGTATGGTGACTCTGGGCGCTGGCCCAGCTGTGCTGCTGCGCCCCTCGGACACCCTGCTGGAGCAGTCACGGCGGACTTCCTGCGGGAAGCGGCCCTCACTGCAAGGGGCCCGGTGAGGTGGTGGCCCGGCACTCCCCGAGCTTGCGTTCGCCATTCTGGGAATTAGGAACCACGTTGCCGTGGAGAAAAGCTCTCGACTCTGAATGTGTTGCCAAAGCAAAGAGGCTCTCAGGGCAGGTCCCCATCACGGAACTCACCGGGGCTCCTGGAGACCAGAGCCTCCCCGCCTTGGCTGCACATTAGAATCGCCTAGGAAGGCTTTATAAATCCCGGTGCCCAGCCCCCTCTCCAAGCCAATGGAATCAGAATGTGGAGCTAGGACTCACCCCGCAGATTCAAAGCTAAGAAGGGATTTCCTGAATGGGACCAGAGTCTGAGTCTGGCGTTGGGTGATCTCGTAATGGGAAGGGGGTCAGGCTGGCCTATGTGGATCTGTCAGACATCCAGAGCAGCCGCGGCCTCTGCCTGGGGTCCCTCGGCTGTCCTGAGCTACTCCGTCGGGCCATCCCTCTTGTTTCCCCAGCCGGCCTGTTCAGGTGGAGGGGGTCTTCCTCCCTCCCCGGGGCCCCCGTTTTACCCGCCCTCTGGCTTTTGTCTCTGATCCAGACTCCTTCCCACCTCCGTGGTCCGCAAGGCTCACTGTGGGTGAGCCCTTGGAGGTGTCCCGTTGAGCTGGGAACCTGCAGTGGCCAGAACACCGGGAGGGAGGAGAGGTGTCCTGCAGAAATGTTGGCTGTGTGTGACTGTGAGGGTGCCAGCGTCGGATCCCTTCTCGGGGCTTCTGGCTCAGAGTCTTCTCTGGCTCCGGGTGTGCCGGCGTGGGTGGAGCCCCGGAGCCTGAGCGCACACGTGGGAAGGGCCGGTGTGCCCACGCGTGAGTACTGGTTTATCGCCGGGGTGCGCAGCTGCATGAATGTGTGTGCACGTCCCCGCTGGGTCATCTGGAAGGCAGAATTACGCACATACATGCCCGGGGCTCCAGCAAAGAGGGGGGCGCTGAACAAGGGGCGAATGCATTGTTCATTCGCAAACAAATACGTGCGTGGAAAAATAAATAATTTAAGATTGTAATCAGACAAATCCGGGAAGAACCTCCTTTATTTTTAGCACACACACATATGCTTTCTTGCCTTAAAAACAAAAAACAAAACAAAAAAACTTGTGTTTTAAGTTCCTTGTGGGACGTAGGGAGACTCCATGAGCTTTTCTGGGCTTAGGAGTTCTTACAGTCATTTGGGACCCCAGGACATGCTCGTGGGTACTTGCTTTTCTGCCTACAGAGCAGAAATCTTTGTAGCTCATCTACCATTTCTTCGTTTTCACTTTTTAAATGTTTATTTATTTTTTTGGGAGAGAGACAGACAGCGCAAGAGGGGGAGGGGCCGAGAGAGAGGGAGACGCAGAATCCGAAGCAGGCTCCAGGCTCCGAGCTGTCGGCACAGAGCCCCACGCGGGGCTCGAACTCACGAACTGCAAGATCATTGACCTGAGCCGAAGTCGGAGCTTAACCAACTGAGCCACCCAGGCGCCCCTCCAGCTACCGTCTCTTAACAGCAAGTGGAAAAGGCAGAGAAAAGGCCGGAAAAGATTCTGACGCTCCGTGTGTGCTCGAAACGCCTCCCAGTTAGGCCTGTGCGCATCTCGCTTTGCAGCCTCATTCATGCACTTGTGCAAATGCCTGCACCGAGGAGGATGCACGTGACTGCGCTCGTGAACACAATCGTGGTAAGTGGGAATCAGCCACCTCATCCTGCGTTCTAGACGATCGGGACTGGGAAGACTGGAAACTTCCGAGCTGTCAATAAAGAGGAACACCCCTAAGTGCGAGAGAGGCAGGAAACTTACTCCAGCAGGTAATGACTATTACAGCCGGTAATAAAGGCTTGTATGAGGATGGCAAGGGTGGGATAAACAGGGGGTGATCACGGGAGTTCAGCATGTTGACAATCCCCCCTCCTCTGGCCGGGCAGCGCCCCCTGCTGATGGGGGAGGAGGGTTTGGGGGAGAAGTCTTGGAACTGCCAAGGGGGCCTCTGTGGAGCCTGGATGGAAAGCAGAGAGAAACGATGGAAGATGGCTTCTCCCTGGTGATGTCATTTGAGCCCCCTGGATCAAGCCATACCTGAAGCTCGCCCAATCTTTGGACTTGCCCGTTGGGTGAGCCCATAAATTACCTTTATGTTTTAAGCTGTTTGACCTGCGTTTTCTGCTACTCGCAGCCTAACCCCCAACTGATATGTCATCCTTATGGCCTCTTGGGGCTGGCAGAGGCTCGAGACACTTTGAAGTTGCTTCTGAGATGCTAGCTGCAGCCTCTGAGCCTCTGATACATTCTGCTTTCCAGGGAGGCCTGAGCATGGACCTGACCTGGGCCCCAGGACCCTGAGCCAAGGCTCTGGCTTTTGCCTCCAACCAGAACTGAACTTTGCTGTAATAGTTGGGAAGGTTGGATTCTCCAGGCTGTGAACTCTGAAATGTTCTGTAACGGAAACATCTGGGCCCTCTGCTGGCCCCAGGGTGCACAGCCCTCAGACTGCCATAAGTCACGACAGCACATCAAGGGTTTTATTGTGGTTATGAATTATGGATATGGCCCAGGCTGTGCACTTTTCATTATTTTTTCTCCTGCTGCAATTAAGCCACAAATCATACTTGAGAAATGGGAGGGTGACCGAATTAGTCAGGATTCGTCCTTAATAGGCTGACCCTGGAAAAGTCATCCAGGAGGGGGTCAGATACTCGCCAGGTCCCAGGAGCCCGGGCTGGGACACAAACAACGTCTCCTCGTCCAGGCTTCCAGCTAATGGACTTTGTACTTCCGACAGACTCCCGCTGCTGAGCCACGCGTTTAACCCACTCGGTGCCTTTGTCCAGCCTCAGCCGGAAAGCACAGAGGCTCCGCCCACAGCAGATGAGGGAGGAGGCTGGGGCAGGGGGAGGGGGTCCTGCTTGTCGCCCGCCCGGCGGCTCTCAGACGGAGGACCAGCTTTCTGATCCCCTGAGTGATCGTGACGAGGAGGGAATGGGACCCTCCCGAGCTCTGAGCCTCTGGGACGAGAGGGGTTTTCACCCTGCCGGAGGGTGTGAGTCCTTTCCTTGTTAAAATTGGCTTTTTATTGAAATATAATGTCCTTCTAGAAAAAGCGTACAGCCTGATGAGTTTTCAGCCTGTGCCGCAGGCCCCCAGATCGAGGTGAGGATTTCCCGCTGCTGAGAGTAAGTCAGGTCTTTTGGCCCTTGAGAAGCTCACAGTCGGCCAAAGGAAAGGCTGCATAAATAACTCCCAAGAATATTGACCGAGACGAAGTCGAGGCACAACGGTGCCAGCCCACCGCTCTCTCGGGAGGGCATGCCGGGCTGTCCATGGGAACCTGCGTCCATCCCGATGCCCGCGGACGTGACTGATCTTCCTGTCCCGCCCCCGCCCCCGACAGTTGGGTAGGCCAGGAGACTAGTTCCAGGCCAATCCGTTGAGCGGGTGTAACCGGGGTCACTTCTGGGCGAAGGATTTCATTGCTGGCCAGAGACTCTTACAAGCTCTCTTTCCATCTATGATGGTGACGGGTGACATTTGAGAAGGGGACCGAAGAGCAGGGAAACGTGGGGACGTGTGGAGCAGCGCCCCCTGCTGACCTCAGAGGACAGGCTGGAGCAGCTTGATTTCCGGGTAAGAAACCCAGATCGCAGGGCTGATTGTTAATGCAGCAGCCAGGAGCGCACCCGTCCGGACGCCAGGCCTGGCCCTGCGCACCTTCGTAAGCCGCCTGGGGCCACCCGGGACCCCCGCTGACCGCCAAAGCTGACCTTGAGGAATGCGCCATTCATGTCTTTTAGCGAGTGCTCGGATCAGTCACATAACGGTTGACTGGTGTCTTCATCTTCCAGCCCCCAAACCACGGGCACAGTCTCTGATGTGCTGCCTCTCCGTCCCTCCCGTGCCCGGTCCCGTGCCCAAGCCCCGAGCTGTGGCTTCTCTCTGTGTCTTCGTCCCCATCCCCACGGCCAACTGATTGGTTTCTCGAGGGCCGGTCGTCGCTAACCCCGGGCGCTGCGGTGGCTGAGGGGCCTCTCGGCCTCCCACGTCGCCTTGAACCCTGTCCTCGGCCTCTCGTCCGCGCCGCCGCTAGAGCGAGCTGCCTCCAGCACAAACCTGACCGCGGCTGTCCTTCTCCACTTGCGCGCGCAAAACCCTCGCACGACGGTCTGTTGTTTACAGCAGGGCTTTTCAAGACCCCGCAGCGCAACGCGTGGGAAGGCGCGCTGACTCGAAAGCCAGGCGGCCTGCTTTCGAACCCCACCTCCACCGCCAGCCACCTGTGTGTCACCGAGCGAGTTACCAGCCTCCCTGTGCCCCAGCTGCCTCATTGATAAAAGCGAGGAGGAAAGCAATAATAATGGATAATAACAGTACTTGCCGCACAGGATTGTGGCGAGCACGGCACGAGTCGGTAAGGCGCTGAGGACAGTGCGTCCCGGGTATATACCGCGCGGCACTAACAGAACACCCCCGACCGTGGCCGTTACTTGATTATCATCTCCGGCGTTTCTGGGGCCTGAATGGGCACGGCCGGGCTGTTTTCATTTGGGTCCCTCTCGATGGCAGCCGGGGCTGGAATCGCCTCCAGGCTTCCTGTCTCGCTTTCCGGAAGGTGAGGCCGCTGTCCCCCCCACCCCCGGCGTGGGCGCAAGGCCGCCGCACCCACGCCGGGCCTGGACATCCCGGTGGCCTGGTGCCTGGGTTCCGAGACCGGGGATCCCGAGACAACCGGCCGGAGGCTGCACCAGCTTCTATGACCTTGCTCTGGAAGCCACACAGCAGCCCTTCTGTGGTCACTAGAAGCCTTTCCAGCTTCTAGGGGAGGGAGAATAGACATCATGGGAGCGAGGGGAGGGCTGTCACCATCACATTATAAGAAGAGAACGTGAAAGAGATTCTGCTATGACCATAGCAGGAAATACAATCTGAGGGGCGCCCGGGTGGCTCGATGGGTTGCGCATCTGACTTTGGCCCAGGTCACCATCTCGCGGTCCGTGAGTTCGAGCCCCGTGTCCGGCTCTGTGCTGACCGCTCGGAGCCTGGAGCCTGCTTCCCATTCCGTGTCTCCCTCTCTCTCTCTCTGCCCTTCTCACACTCAGTCTCTGTCTGTCTCTCAAAAATAAATAAAGAGTAAAATAATTTTTTTTTAAAGAAAATACAATCTGCTGGGCAACGCCCAACTAGCAGCAAGTGCTCAATCAAGGTCAAGAGCTGTTACTGTTGTTATTGTTTCGTGAATACAGTCTTCATTTGGCAGCTCAGTGTGTGAAAAAGTAGAGCGGCAGGGGGTGGTGGTGGCACAGAAGCCCCTGCATCAGCCCCGAGAAGGCCACTGACACTGTACCTTCCCCGCAGCACCCAATGGAAAGCCCCTGGGGTGTACCAACCCGAATTCTCGAGTGTGAGCCATGGAACCCGCTCCAGTTACTTTAAAGGGAAAAGGGGATTGTCAAAGGCCGTTGGCAGCTGTCAGGATGTCCGGGAGAAGCCAGGGGCGGGGGCTTGGAGGCTCGAGGGCAGGAGCAATGGTCCCGTCTTGCCCCAGTGGAGACAGACCAGTGCCACCCGGGCTGCTCAGACAGAAACAGGTGCTGATGATGCCACACATTCCCACCCTCGTGGGGTGAAGTCTGCAAGGTGAGCCTGCAAAGCACACGTGTCATACCACTGGCTTCCAGAATTGTCTCCCAGGGCCGTGTCTCATTGGATTCAAGGTCACGTGGCCGAACCTGGTTGCAAAGGATGCCGGGAAAGAGACTTACAGGCTTTTTCCTTGGGAAGGCTCGCCTTTCTAAGAGGGGCCCTTCCTCCATTCGGGAGGAGCGTCGGAAGGTCCCGGCAAGTTAAGGAGCACCACACGTGTCCTCCATATCCACGTGGGTCCCCTTCTCGTCCCACGGACTGTCCTACAGCTCCTTCCGTGCCCCCACTCCTTCCGTGGCCCCTTCCGATCCTTGCTCCCTGGCAATCTCTGATCCAGCTCCCCTCGCCAAACTTTTCTCACTTCCTCGCCTGCCTTTCCTTTGTTGGAGCCCCGCAGGAGCCGCGCAGACCTCTGTCCCGGCTTCCAAGTGCAGAAGCCCAATTGCTTTTATTTATTTGCGTGTCTGTCTCTCTGAGGGCCGAGTCTCCAGAAAACGGCTGTGTCGTTTCTGTCTGTAACTCCCACGTGCGGAGCCGCGAGCTGGCACACAGTAGGTGCCCTGTGCACGTGTGTGAGGGACTGGAATGAATGGCAGAGCTCACGCCCTAGGGTTTCGTGCTCTGCTCACCTCCGAGGCATCTGGAAGCCCTTACTGGGTCTGAGACCCGCGGCGTCTAAGGGAGCACACATGCGCCGGGCTGACTTCGTTCGATTCCCCGGAGGAAACCATATTCTGGGGGGGGGGGGGGGGGGGGTCTCTCCACCCCCGAATAATACTCGGGGCTAAAACCAAAAGAAAGAACCCAGCAGGAAGTGAGGCTATTTCCCGGCCCCCAGTGGCCTCTCCGTCGAGTGTTGACCCTGCTTTTCTGGCGACACACATTTTCCTACCAAAGGGTCGAGGAGTGGGTGACAGACTCGGGCTCATCTGGCTCCCTCTTGATTCATGCCGACCTCTCCAAGCGAGGGGCCGTGCTGTCGGCAGGGACTAGGAGTTAATCTGGCACTAACTGAGTAATTAAAAGTGAGGCCTTGGATATTTGCGTAACGAGCTGAGAGCAGCTTACTAAGCTGTCATGCAGGCCCGCTGATCAACGCGGTCGTCACATTTGATGGCAAGTGACAGTGTTTATATAAAAAAAGGAGGAAACGAAGGCATATGGATCTCCCCCCAGCCCAGGCCGTCTCCCCTCTGTTCCTGTGTGGGTTTCCAGCTCCCGCTGCTGGGTTGGGCCGCGGCCGGCCAGAATCTGGGTCAATGGTGGTGCAGGCTTATGGAATGTTCCAGAAGCCAGTTATACCTGAAAGTGGGGGTCAGGGCCAAAGAACATAGTTCCTTCAAGGCGGGGAGACATACGGGTGGGTGCACACACACACACACACGCACACACGTATAGATAGAATTTATTCTCTAATTCGTCGGTTGGCACTTGTCTACACATTCAACTCAAGAAGTATCCCCCGAAGTAAAAGCGCCTAGAATAAAAAAAGCTGTCTCCTCTCTTCACTTACCCCCGCCTTTACCGCCCCCTTCACCCCTACGCATTTAGGAGCTTCTGGGCACAGATACGTACCATTTGAGCGGGTAGGAATCCTTAGGATTCTATCCTAAAGCTTCTGGCTTTCCCCTCCCGATGATGAACTGCCCCTTTCTCTACCCCTGAAGGCCGATCTTGGTTGAGTCCCATCCAAGGACTTTTGGTCACTCCTGGATAATAGAATACCCTGTAGCGTAAAAAGACAGAAAACAAAAAACGATTCCTTTGTTGAGTTCAGTACGATCGCGAGAACACAGAGTTCTGCCCACAGGTGAACTTCTCCCTGGGCCACCTGCAGACTCAAGCCGGGGGTCTGGGGGGCGGTAGGCAGGCCCGGCAGCCTCTTTCCTCTGCCCCCCACCAGCACCTCACCGGGAGGTGTCCTTCCTGCTCGCTGCTCCAGGGTTAGGGGACCGGCAAGCTGCGGGAAGATTGTGGCCGATGCAGCAGTGGTGGGCGGGGCTCGGCAGCGTGCGCTGAGCCTCCGTCTTGCCGGCCGTCTTTGTGGGATCCTGGCGACTCCCCCACCAGGAACCTCCGCTTGCACTTCTCATCCTTCTCGAGGCATCTCTCACCTTTGCGGTCGGTCCGCCTTTGGGCTCGGTCAGCCCGCCCTGTCCTGCGGCGTGTGCCCTCTGGGCAGAGTCCCTTCCGAGATGACCCCAGGCTGGCTCCCGTGGTGGGTTTACTCAGTTTGAGGGGGAACACCTCCCACATCTGTTCCCTGCCTTCGGCAGAAGTACTGTTTAGCCCCTTTCTTCCTGTGCCGACACCCTGTTCTCCCCGACTCTGGGCTGGGAGCTCTGGCTCTTGCCCTCGGGTTTTCTCCGGCGCAGGGCTGACACCTGTGAGCTTTGCATCCACAGACACCAAGGGTCCCCTGACCTCCCCCCCCCCCCCGACCCCGGGGCTTGAGGTAAGAGGGAAGGATCATTCCGCCACGGGGTAGGGCAACACCCCAGCCCCCAAACCCGTCTCCCCAGGAACACTAGTGTTTTGCTACTGGCTTCTGGGGCTTCAGGGAAATGTGAGACAAAGTCACATGTAACATCCTGCCCCTGGAGGCAAGGGGGCAGTAATGCTGCCCTTCTCCCCCTCTGGCTCCACCCACGTTCATCAGGACCGAGTGATCTTACACATCATCTCACCCAACGCTCCCAACATATGTGGGACATATGGGAGCAGTTAACCGTGTTCCCATTTTATAGATGAGGATACTGAGGTTCAAAGAGGTCAGGGAATTTGCTCAAGATCTTAGCACCAGCAAGCACAAGGCCTTGACTTGGACTCTGATCTTTTGACCCCGCGTGCCTATTAATGAACGTCCGTGCAGGGCTCAACACCACCGTTTTATGCCCTGTGTTTTCCAAGGGTTTCCAAGTGGATCCAATATGGGACCACCTCCTGTCTTTTCTGAGCTCTGTTAGCTGGTGTATTTGCTCCTCCTTGGGGCCCCACAAGCATATTAACACATTAATGTACACTAAATTATAGGGCTCTTAATATATTTGCAGTCTTGTCTTTGTCTTCGAAAAGGACACTGTGGGGCACCCGGGTGGCTCAGTCGGTTGAGCGTCGGACTTCGGCTCGGGTCATGATCTCACGGTTCGTGAGTTTGAGCCCCGCCTTGGGCTCTGTGCTGACAGCTCAGAGCCTGGAGCCTGCTACGGATTCTGTGTCTCCCTCTCTCTCTGACCCTCCCCCGTTCATGCTCCATCTCTCTCTGTCTCAAAAATAAATACACATTGAAAAAAATTTAAAAAAAAAGGAAAGGACACTGTAACTGACCCCCACTCTGATGAAGCAGGACACTTCATGGTGTGTGTGTGTGTGAGCAAATAAGTGGCAGAGGGGTCACCATTTTCATAGTTATTGCCAGTTTTTTCCTACATGTAAAGGAACTTTATGTATTTTTATTTTTTAACTTTTAATTTTTTTAAGTTATATATTTACTTTTGAGGGAGGCAGAGAGAGTGCAAGCAGGGGAGGGGCAGAGAGAGGGAGAATCTCAAGCAGGGGTTCCTCACTGTTGGCTCAGAGACCAGCATGGGGTTCAAACTCATGAAACCATGAGCTCATGACCTGAGCCAAAACCAAGAGTCCTACGCTTCCCCGACTGAACCCCCCAGGCGCCCCAGGAATTGTGTGTATTTTTAAAAATATGGAAGCATATCACACACACGCTGTTCTGCCTCCTTTTTCGCACAGCAATTTATCACTTCTGGACAGAGCAAGATGGAGTCACTCATGTCAGGTCACGGGGTCAAAGACTGATGCAAGCAGCGAAGACCGGATATCCCCAACACCAGCACCACGGATGACACGCTCAGAACTGAGAATCCCCAGAAACAGAGGAGGTCTGCAAAGGCCCATGACTGATGAAATCCTTTATTTTTTTTCAAATTTTTTTTATGGTTATTTATTTTTGAGAGAGAGGGAGAGACAGAGCACGAGCAGGGGAGGGGCAGAGAGAGAGGGAGACACAGAATCCGATGCAGGCTCCAGGCTCCGAGCTGTCAGCACAGAGCCTGACACGGGACTCGAACTCACGAACCGCGAGATCATGACCTGAGCCAGAGTCGGACACTCAGCCGACTGAGCCACCCAGGCGCCCCTGAAATCCCTTTAAAAAGGGAGCATTTTCGCAGCTAACTCTCAGAATCCTGACACTGACCCCTTAACATCTGACCACTTTAAAAAGCCACTTCCTACCCAAGCCTTTGCCCGACTGACCTCAGAACAGAACTGAGATCCTTCCCTGCTTGACCAAAACGAACAATCTACCTGGACCACACCGAGGCCTCATCCTACCTGCGTGCTCACAGACTGACTTGGAGTTTGATTCGTTGACTTCCTACCCCTGCCTCTATCTTGTTCGTTGTGCTTCGATTCGCGGGACGTGTAAGAACACGGCGAAATGTCGTTGAGTTTGAGATCCTGAACCCGCTTCATCGTTGTGCTGACCTTGCTTTACGACTGCGCGAAACTGACATTGGAAAGACACAGCGCGGGGGCGTGCCTTCCTAGCGTGTTCTGGCAGTTTCTTATATTTGTAGATCTGCTTCTTTCTTTTTTTTTTTTTTTCTTAAAAAGCAGTTTAATGTATTTAATAGCAAGCTTACAGGAACGGCACAGAAGACAGACAACATTCCAGACATGCACTCGCACCCTGGGCGACTCAGGAAAGTACAGTGAATGACAGACTCACTTACGTGACAAGAATTCTACAGATACTGTTTGGTTGCCATTAATAAGAAAATTCGTTTGTGTTTTTGTTTTCCGAAACCTCAAACACCGGCATTGTCCAGAAAAGTTTAGCAGGTTTATTTGCAGTTGTTATCAAGTTGAACGGCTGAAACGCATGCACTGAAACATTCCGATTTGCGTAAATGCTTTATGTCCCTGCCTGTTGACTGAAAATTCCCATACTAAGGTAAATGAAAAACTGCCCATACCTGATTTCTGTCTTCTGTTTTGCCACTTGCAGTCATCTGCTTAGGTACCTTTTGACCCCATGGGGAAAAAAAAAAACAATCATTCACAATAAATAGTAACAGGAAGAAGAGATTTTTTTTTCCCTTTCCTTTCTTTCCTTTCCTTTCCTTTCCTTTCCTTTCCTTTCCTTTCCTTTCCTTTCCTTTCCTTTCCTTTCCTTCCTTCCTTCCCTTCCCTTCCGTTCCCTTCCCTTCCCTTTCCTTTTCTTGTTTTTGACAATGAAATGCTTCCCATGATTGTGAAGTCTTAAGCACGACTCCGCGAACATGGCATGCCGTTGGAATGTGACGTGTCCTTTGGCATAAATGTGAGCCCTGTGGTGTGGATACCACAAGCTTGGTGTCTGAAAAAGGGCCGGGCAGATAGGTTTCGTAGCCAGGAAGCTAGTCTGCTTTGTAAGAGCCGTGGTTTAGTGTCCTCCTTATTGACCCCTCCTCTTCTCAGCCAGAGCCCCGCAAGCTGGAGGCAGTGCTGGAGTTTGGTTCTTTCTTTTAAATAGTAGTGCAGTACTCCGAAATGGGAAGTTCAGAGTTCAGTCACTTTCCGGCATTGCCTCTCTTTGCTCGACCTAATAGAAAAGCCAGTAGGTTTCACCATGGCTTTGGAACTTCATTTCTTATGAAGTCTCCCCCTGTGGCACATAAAACTTGTATTAAATAAAATTGTATGCTTTTTTTCCCTGTTGATCTGTGTTATGTCAATTTAATCCTCAGACACAGCCAAAAAGCACCCTAAGAGGGTAAAGGTAAAAGTTGGGACCCCCCTAGAAACAGCTGTGCCGTAATTTATTCAATCAGTGCCATGGTTAGCTTGCTTCCAGCCCCCCGCTAAAACAAGGC
The DNA here is from genome assembly GCF_027475565.1 of Acinonyx jubatus. Taxonomy (NCBI): domain Eukaryota; kingdom Metazoa; phylum Chordata; class Mammalia; order Carnivora; family Felidae; genus Acinonyx; species Acinonyx jubatus. The sequence continues at coordinate 134,862,088 of NC_069386.1, read as the reverse complement.
TTCAGTGAATATTCTCGTGTGTGTGTATGGTCTTGTATTATTGATTTCTTTTTTTTCTTTTTAACTTTTTTTAAAATCAAAAAAATGTTTATTTATTTTTTAAATTCTTTAGTGTTTATTTATTTTTGAGATAGAGACAAAGAGACAGAGTGGGGGAGAGGCAGACAGAGAGGGAGACACAGAAGCCAAAGCATGTTCTAGGCTCTGAGCTGTCAGCACAGAGCCCGACGCGAGGCTCGAACCCATGAGCTGTGAGGTCATGACCTGAGCCAAAGTCGGACGCTTAACCGACTGAGCCACCCAGGTGCCCCCAAAAATGTTTATTTATTTTTGTGAGAGAGAGAGAGAGAGAGAGAGAGAGAGAGAGAGAGAGAAAGCGCACGTGGGGGTGGGTAGAGAGAGAGAGAGAGAGAGGCCCAAGCAGGCTCTGCACGTGGGGCTCGAACTCACGAACCATGAGATCGTGACCTGAGCTGAAACCAAGAGTCGGACGCTTAACCAACTGAGCCACCCAGGTGCACCTTGTATTACTGATTTCTTAGGAACAAGTTATTCCAAGTGAAACAGTCGATGAAAGAACGTTTAAATTTTGATAAAAATTGCTTCCCACAAGGGCTGTGTCAATTTATCCACCTTCCCAAATTTTCTCATACCCTGGACACATGATATATCGTCAATCTGTCTCATCAGATCTTTGTCGGTCAGATAGAGGAATATGGTACCAAGTTGTAGACTTCACCGATTTCTCTCATTGTGACACTGGATGTTTAAATGCCGTCTGTGCTTCTCCCTCTGTAAGCCGCCTGTGTTCTTTTTTTACTTTGCTCCGTTTCTTAATAATTAATTTGCAATTTATTAATAAATAAGTATCCAATACTTAAATTATTAGATTAAATAATATATTAATAATCGGTTGCAGATTATATACAAATCATGTATACTCATATAATTATAAATCATTTACAGTTATATATATGTATATACTTATGCATACGTATATATATGTAGCCTGAAACTCTTTTTTCCAGTTTGTCACTGGTCTTGTGACTTCATGGTACCTTTCTTTGCCAGTTGAATGTTGAAATTTTACATAGTAAAATTTATCATATTTATCGTCTTTTCTTTTAGGGGTTTTGGGCTTAGGGTCATGCCTAGGAGAAAGCATACACGCGCACACATCATAAATACAAACAAATTTGCCCTATGTTTTCTTTAACACATTTTTAAATTTTTCATTTCTTACATTTAAGTTGTTGCTTCATCTGGAATATATTGATATAAAGAATGACGAAGCAGCCAGAATTAATTTTGTCTGCATGGTTGCCACATTATCCCAACCATGTTGATTGAAAGTCATTCCGTCCTCACTTTATGTCACATTTGGGGCACCTGGGTGGCTCAGTCGATTGGGCGTCTGACTTCAGCTCAGGTCATGATGTCGCAGTTCATGAGTTCGAGCCCTGCATTAGGCTCTATGCTGACAGCTCAGAGCCTGGAGCCTGCTTCGGATTCTGTGTCTCCCTCTCTCTCTGCCCCTCTCCCACTCGTGCTCTCTCTCTCTCTCTCCTTCAATAATAAATAAACAGTAAAAAAGTTAAAAAAAAATAAAAGGTCACATTTACCATAGATTCAATGGCAAAATTAGCCTACAGATAATGGAGAAAGTTACACTGTAAAAGATCAGTAGATTTGACTGCCGGGAAATGTACAATTTCCTTGTATTGCAATGTGCTATGAATAAAGGCTTTTTTAAAAAAAGATGTAAACTTTGGCCAAAAAAAAAAAAAAAGGACAGGGGACTCTGTATGTAACGCATATTCATGTTTTTGCATTTTCTAAACATACCAATTTGTCATCGGAGAAAAAAATTACCAAAGAATATCTTGGGGTCGCGGGTCGATGGCACTTTTGCTGTATCGGTGCCAGGGAGGATGAGGGAGGTTCGCAGTGGCTGGGACCGTGTGGCGGGGGCACGAACAGGATGTTCAGAGCCACTCCTGAACCCGCTTCTGCTTGAACTTGCATGGATCTGTCAGTGCACCGTTGCAATTAGCGCGGAGGGAGAACACGCTTTAATAACCGGAAGAGTTTTAAGGACTGGATTTGACCCTTCCTTCAAAACAATTCCATTAGCCATTCTGACATTTCAAAGGAATGACTTGACAATCGCTTCTGTCAAATTATGAAAAACTTCTGTTGGTTTGACTGTTATTGCGTTAAATCTTCATTTAATTTGGGATAAATTGGCATCTTTTTGCCATTGTGTCTTCCCATTCCGGAACGTGGTCTTTCAATTTCCTTAAGTCTCGTTTTAGAGCTCTCCGTAAGTTTCATATTCTACATCCAGATTTTTCCATTACCTTTTGAGAGTCATTCTTAGAGGTTTTATGTTTTTTATGGTTATTATGGAGGGAATCTTCTTTCCTTTTCTGTGTCTTCCCATCTGGCATCGCTGGTATATAAAAATGCTATTGACCTTGGCATATTTATCACAGATCTGGTCTTATGATTGAACTCCCATTAGTTCCTAATAGCTTTCCAGATGATTCCCTTGGGTTTTCTTAATATAAATACTGCCTAAAAATAACCTGATTTCATCTCCTCCTCCAGAAATCGTATCTCTTATATCTACTTTATACAGAATTGCCTTGGATGGGAACCCAAGAACAAAATGAACTAATAAAAACGTTCCCTGGCATCCTTTGCTTGCCCCAATTTAATGGCAATGTCTGTGATACTTCACCACGGAATGCGAGATTAAGTTAGATGTCCTCTTCCTAACTGTCTGAAATGTTCCCAAAATTTAAATTGAGAATGAATATGAAATTTCATCAGCTTTCCCTTGTGGCGTTTGCTAAGACTCTTGGTTTTTATAAATGCATTTTAGTCAATTAATAGTTTACTTGCTGTTAAACCCTTTTGCCTTCCAAGTTTCTCCACTAGGTCATGGAGAACACTGTCATAATTTGATTTTTTTAAATTTAATTTTATTTTAGAGAGAGAGAGAGCGAATAGGGGAGAGGGGCAAAGCGGGGGAGAGAGAGAATCCTAAGCAGGCTTCTGCCCAGGGCAGGACCTGACACAGAGTTTCATCCCACGACCCTGGGATCATGACCTGAGCCAAAATCAAGAGTCAGACGCTTGACTGAGCCACCCCGGCACCCCTATAATTTCATATTTGGCTTGTTAATATTTGTTTGTTTTCGCACTCGCATCTTACATGAATGAGGTAAGTGTGCATCCCTAGGTCTGTGGACAGGCCTGACCTTACTTTTGCAGGACCTAGAAGGAGACTTCATCTAGAGGCCATGGTTAAGAGCAGAATGAGAGGGGTGCCTGGGTGGCTCAGTCGGTTGGGCGTCCGACTTCGGCTCAGGTCATGATCTCGCGGTCCGTGAGTTCGAGCCCCGCGTCGGGCTCTGTGCTGACAGCTCAGAGCCTGGAGCCTGTTTCAGATTCTGTGTCTCCCTCTCTCTCTGACCTTCCCCCATTCATGCTCTGTCTCTCTCTCTGTCTTAAAAATGAATAAACATTAAAAAGAGCAGAACGAGAAACCCCCATAACACATGTCTATAGCATATATTTACATGTATATGAACTAGATGTTTAAAAGTTATAAGCCAAACTAATGAACCACTAAATAACATATGTTCTATCCTACCTTTTCGAAGATACTTGTACAACAACAAAATAAATAGTCTATGAAGCTAGGATTTTTATACGAGTAGAAGTTGGCAAAATATTTAAGAAAAAACTGAATTGAATTATTATCATGTATGTCTGGATGTTTGGTTATGTAACAGAATGTATACACACAAAAGGCTTAGATTGGTATACATTTATTTCAAAAAATATTTTTATTTCTTTATTTATGGCTTCATTTCAGCAAAGTCACTGGCTCTATTGCTGTAATCAAGATTACTACACAATGTGTTCTAAACAATGTATTAAACGATGAAATGTAATTAATTCAAAGTATCAAAAATGTGAATGTACTTTCCTAAAAGTGTAAATAAAAAAATGTAACAGAAACTTAAACACTGTTCCTGTTTTCAAATGATTTTTTTTCTAAAATATTGAAAATTATCTTTCATCAAATGACAAAATGCAAATTAAAATTATATAAATTAAGATGTAAAGTTTGAAATCATTATTCAGATAAGGCAGAACTTAGTTTTTAAATTTAGTTAAATTTTAAATTGTCTTTAAATTTAGTTAAATCTTACTAAATATTTTAATAAATACAAAATCATTTGCAAGCCTAGTGCACCTGGCAATGTGAAAAGTCAGTCCATCCCACACTTAATGCGCTTTGTCTGGGCCTATGTTGTACAAATTTTGGAGTAATGTAAATTATTTAATATTGAAAAATATTACTGGGGCGCCCGGGTGGCTCAGTTGGTTAAGCGTCTGACTTCGGCTCAGGTCATGATCTCACGGTTTGTGAGTTCGAGCCCCGCATCGGGCTCTGTGCTGTCAGCTGAGAGCCCGGAGTCTGCTTCCGATTCTGTGTCTCCCTCTCTCTCTCTGCCCCTCCCCCGCTCACGCTCTGTCTCTCTCTGTCTCTCAAAACTGAATAAATGTTAAAAAAAATTTTCTTTAATTGAAAAATATTCCTCAGCTGTCATGAACAACTATTTGGGGATATTATGCTGATTTGTGAGTACTTCCAGAAGCACAAATTATAGCACAAGAAGAAGCAGGAAAGTGCACGTTTGTGCTTCCAGAAAATGCTACATCATGATGCAAATATCTGTTGAATTCTTGTTGAGGGAAAGAGTTAGCGAACCGATGTATCTGTCTTTCCTCTTACTCGCTCACTCGACTCGGCACTCGGAAACAGTGTCCTTCTCCAGAATCAACAGGGACACAACTCATAGTCCTTCCCAACATCTGGGCACCCTCATCTTTTGTTTTGATGACGTGACACAAGAGACCTGGAGATGCGTTTCTGTTTTCCTAGGGCCTGAACGGTGTTAGTCACGAGAGCGGATGTTCAGACGTACACTGAGCGCCGAACTCCGAATGTTCGTTAATACATCCGTATGTGTGGGGACGCACGCTCACCTACATGTATATGTGTGTGTGTCTGTGTGTGTGTTTATATGAATAGAGGGGGTGGGGGAGAGAAAGAGAGATACCACTTGTGGCAAAATGCTAATGACTGGTAAACCTAGGAGAGATGTGTATGTTTCTAAATTGTGCTATTCTTTCAACTTTTCTGTGTTTGCCATTTTCCAAAATAAAATGGGGTGGGGGGGGCGGATATTTCACTCGCTTCTTCCTTCTTTTACTTGTAGGCTGCTAGAAAGTTCTGATTTGATTCCAGCACTTGTATGGGAATATCCCCAGAATGTCTGAGCTGTTCTCCCTTGGCAAGTGGTAGCAGGACTCAATCTCCGAGCACTGACTGGGTCTTCAGGAAGCCGTGGCGTATCCCCGGAATCAGCATTCTTTCTGCGAAGTGATTTGGGTATCGGCGGGTTTGGGGGTTTGCCAGGTGCGTGAAGGGGGAGGGTGAAGGGGGAAACAACTGAAACGAAATGCAAGGGTGTTGGTTACCAAAATTGGATGTGGACTCTCAGCCGGGTGAGGAGGGAAATGAACACATGAGAGAGTCCGAAGGAGGGAAGATTCCAGATCAGTGACTGGATAATGTAATAGAACGAAGAAGTGTTGGAGTGAGCTTGTTGTCAAGACAGGCAGTGGTTCAAGGGCGAGAGGCTCGTGTGGCTGACAGCATCATGTGGATGGCGGCCAGTTATCGGTCATGACCGAATCTCGGATGCAGCCGTAGGAACGGGGGCCCCAGGAGGGTAGAGTAAAAGACCACTGGATGTGTAGGCATTGTTGCCAGAGAAGGAGAAGGAGTTATAGCATGTTGCCTAAACACAATAGGAACGCACTACTAGCCGCCCGACTTGGGACAAGTCGCTTCACCTAAGACTCAGTTTCCTCATGTGTCAAACGAAGATAATAACCTTCCCTCCGCGGGTTCAAGCACAGAGCACAGCACATGGTACGTGACGAATGCCAGTGAACACAGCCCATGACCATCGGAGTGAATCATCTGAAATTGCCAATAGTCAACCATGTTGACTTACAAAAGTGACAATTTTATAGGGTTTAATCTAACATTATAACATTTTATTCTTTTCAATAAAAGTCATGTATTATATTTCCAATGCAGTAGGGTTTAATGTTTACAGAGCTGTTGTATAATTTCTTCATTTGAGGGTGGCAAAATGGTTTCAGTCAAGCCTTGAGGCTCAAGCCACTCGAAAACAGTACACGGCCTGCCTCTAGAGCCCTACACGCCTGTGGCCCAGGGTCTGCGTGGCTTGAACTCAGGAACTGATTTCTGCCAGTTGTGGACGGGCTTCTCTGTCTGGATGTTGGTCAGCCTCAGGGTTGGTCCCCAAAGGCCTAGGCCTGGATGATGAGCTGTGCCATGGGGGTGAGGGAACCAGGATGAAAGGTTGGAGAAGGTCCTAGAGTTAGTAATGGGGCCTCGAGGAGGAGCTGAGCCATACAGATGCCTCCAGAATGCGGCTCTGCAGCCGGGGTCCGTGATCACGGCTTTTTGGGCAGACGGTTCTGAGTCTCTGAGGACTTCTGAGTCAGGCTGCGTTCTTATTGTGTTAGAGAACATCCCTGATGAGCTGATTGCCATGAGCACAGGACATTTTATCCTTGGCTTTGCAACTTTCTTTGTATTGTCCCACTTCCTGTCGAGTTCCTCTGCTTGCTGTCTGTCAAGACCCAGGATCGAAGAAGAATTTGAAGATGAACACTGTATGCACGTGAAGGCATTATATCAACACAGCAGGTGGTTTTCCACAACTGCATGGGATTAAAATATCACCTGTTTGTGTTTTGGAAGTCACTTAACATTTTTATGTATTTTAGGGGAGCAGAAGGAGATGGTCACGAGAAGGCGAGGGCCTATTCTTAAAAATCACCGATGTCTATTTGCCGAGGCAACTAACGTGTGCTAGATCTTGAAGGGTGGCACAAACATGAGACAATAATAATACTGGCTATAGTTTATGGTGTCCACTATGTACCAGGCACTGAATGAGACACCTTCATTATGTGATCTCACTCAGCACTCAAGAAAACCCTTTGAATCACAGCCCAGAAGATGAGAAGAATTTGAGACCATCCGGACCAACTCGGATATGTGTCAGAGAAGTCAGCGAACAACAGAGCTTAAAAAGAGGCAAGGAGAACGTACCCGATGTAATTTATTTGTTGAGTGGATGACTTACAGCAGTCACTGGAATTTTAAGAGGAAATGGAGCCTCCAGTAACATTCTATCTGAAAGGAATCTAGACATTCCCAAGTGCCGTTGATGAGCACTTCGTAATAGGGGCTCCCGTCAAGATGGCGTCCTAGTATCAAAGGACAAGCTTGAGAAGGCCAAGCCAAAGGGCAGAGAATCTGCAGTGCGGGGTCCAGGGGTAGGAGAAAAGGGGTGCATGTCAGCTATAACAGAGACCGGTCTCTGGCAATCCTGACTAAAGGTTGCATTGCTTCCTTGATGGTGAGCAATGAAAAGCACCATGAGAAGGCCCCAGATGTGCCCGTGATGTATATATTTTTGCTTAAATTCACTGAATATAGTTCTTACTCCAAAACACAGGGTCAGTAGTTCTCAATGAACTTTATTCTTACATGCAAAAAATTCCAAGTTAAAGAACTTCTCAAAGTGGATTGGGTCCACCTCGTATGACTAATGTAGCAGAGATTTCAGCGCTCGGCATGGGCAAATCAGAAGATACTTCTGGACAGTCTTGGTCACCTGTAGGTTTTAAAACTGACAGATACGGGAGTGGAAATAACCCACAGCGTCTGGGGGCAATAATGGTCCCATGATCAAGTACAAGTTTCAAGAGGAGCAAAGGTCTGAAAACAGTTAGTGGAAGGCAGAGGCTGCCAATGGAGCACCAGGCAGAGACCCCAGCTCTGAACAGGTAGGTTCAGGCTGGGGGGTGAGCCAGAGCCCAGGAGAGCCACGTGCATGGACACACATTGTGATGTGAATCAACAGGTCGGGACATCCGAAAGACAGCATCTCCTGCAAAGTATTAACATAATAATAATAACAAGAAAAATGTAGTAGGTATTTATTTTATACCGCCAACTCAGATGTACAAGCGTTACGCTTCTTTATTTTAAGAATTCACATTTATCTGACTCTGCGTCCCCATCCAGCTGGCTGGGAATTCATTATCGATCATTATCAGGAAATGGGTGTGGGTAGGTGGCCCTCTCCCTTAGGTAGCTGAGGAGGAGGCTTAGGCGGGAGGCAGGACATCGTAGACAACCGTCAGCTCTTCTGTCCTAACGATGCTTCTGCTTCGGGGATGCTCATTGTCAAAATCTTTATTGTCATGGTCATGATGCCTGAACCCTCCAGCATCCGCTTGGGTGGGAATCCATTGATGGTTTTGGATTGTGAGATTCTGCATAAATCCTTCAATGACGTATGCAATCAAATCTGGGTCTTCCTGATTCTGAAGTTCCTTCTCATGAGGAGCCCTGGCACAAGGTCCTTGGAGTGGGCAATGTAGGAATGGGGTAGACCTCTGAGTGGGAGGCCTATCTTGGTCCCCCAGCCCCTGCTGAAGCACATAGCTGTCTGATGTAGCATGACCACTTATCCCAGAGGGTCTCAGGTTGGAATTTCTCACTTGAAATTAGTGGTTTAAGCAGAACAGAAAATTCTCCCTTTGGGCAAAAGCCTTTCATGGCCTTAACTACCGAGAAGAGAGCTGTGAGTATAATCTTCACGGGACCCTCTGTCGAAGATAAGAAGGAGAAAAATGCATTGACATTCTGGAGCAATTTGATGGCTTTAGTTTTGGGGAAAAAAAATCTTTCAGCTGAAATGGAATTAGAGTTGACCTTTTAAAAAAAAAATTTGGTCTTGGCTTTTCTGAAGAAATGTCTTCCAATTCTGAAACATACAAAACTCAATGCAGCGGGGAAATTATGGGCAATTGCCTTGAACCTTCTTGGTATGAGATTTCAGAGCATCTAGGGTTACATAATTGTTTCCAATAGTCAGAAACACACAAACACTTAATTTCATTGTTTGATGGGTCTTCGTTGTGGTTCTGTGCTGGCGAATTCCAGAGAACTAGTTGCACGCAGAGTTTTTTGTTTTGTTATATATATCGTTTCTTACCTGTGTAAGTCCACCAATGGGATAACTTCCTAGAAATGGAATTGCTAGATTCCAGAGTATGTGTACTTATATTTTGAGAGATTATGTCATATCCCTCCACAGAGACTGCTCTAATTTATATTAGGACAGATCTAGGAATATAGGAGGGTCCCTATTTTCCACATTCTTATCAACACAGCATCGACTTTTCTCATCTTTACCAATCTGACAGATGAAACAGAGCTTCCCCTTTGTAGTTTTAATTTGCATTTTTCTTAACCTGAGTGATATTTTCATAAGCGTAAGAGCCAAGTTAATTTGCTTTCTTGTGAGAAACTGATTAATATTTTTGGCCAGCTTTTATATTGGGTCACTCGTCTTTTTCTTATTGATTTGTGAGAACTCTTTATGTATAAATGAAATTAGTCCTCTTTCCATGATATGAGTTCTAAGTATTTCCTCCAGTTTTTTCCTTTGTATTTTAACTCTGCCCATGGCAGTTTTTGTCACGCAGCAATTCTTTGTAGGAATTTAAACTCACTAATCTTCTAAAAGTTGGTTTGGGAGTCTTAGATGTCAGTTAGAAAGGTGTTCTCCAGTCATAGGCGTTTTAGGATTTCTCATGATTTCTTCTAGCATTTTTAGGGCTTCATTTTTTACATTTAAATCTTAAATGCCTATGAAATTTATCTTGGTGTATGCTGTGAATGCACCAGGTAGGGTAAGGTAATGTATGCTGCAATGTTCATTCATGTTCCATGTCCGTTTTGTACTAGCTCAGGGCTCTAGGACCCAGCGGACAGAGAACATCACTGGCTACAATGGCAAGAACAGAGATATATGGCGATACAAAACCTGACTCTTTAAGGGTTCCTCTTGAAAGAAACACATTTACGCTCCCATTTCATTGATCAAAGCAAATCATATGGTCAGAAGGAGAGGAGAGCCGGAATATTTGTGAACAGATTCAGTGATTACTGCAAGAATTATGGATCCAACTCTTTATTTGCAGATGCCAACGTTGTTCTCTCAGCTGTATCTAATGACGAATCCACCTTTTCTCCACTGATCTGAAGTGCCTTCTTTATCGTGGTCTAAATTCTGTTACGTATTTTGGACTATTACAGAGTTTCTATTCTGTTCCAATGATGGGTCTGTCTATTCACGTGCTGTATGGTTTTAATATTATTCAATTATGATTTTCTAATTTATAATTAGAAGCTGTTTGAGTATCTCGTAGGACTAGTCTCCCCTCGCCAGCCCCCACCCAGCCCAGTATTCCCCTTTTTTTTTTGAGGATTTTGTTATTCTCGTTTATCTTTTTCATATGAATGTTGGAGTCATCCTATTTAGTGACCATATCCTGTTGGTGCTTTTTGTTGGGTTTCCATTAAATTGGTATCTTAACTTGGGGAGAGCTGTCATTTTTATGAGGTAGGGCCTTCCTGCCCAAGGCTGTGTTGTGTCTTTCCTTCTGTTTGTTCTCATGTTCTTCAGCAGCATTTATTTTTTTTTTAATTTTTTTTTTTAACGTTTATTTATTTTTGAGACAGAGAGAGACAGCGCATGAATGGGGGAGGGTCAGAGAGAGGGAGACACGGAATCCGAAACAGGCTCCAGGCTCTGAGCCATCAGCACAGAGCCCAACGCGGGGCTTGAACTCACGGATCGCGATATCATGACCTGAGCCGAAGTCGGCCGCCCAACCGACTGAGCCACCCAGGCGCCCCCTTCAGCAGCATTTAAAATTGTCCCCATCTACTGCCCACATGCTTCCCGGCTAGTTCCCGACCATTTTGTTATCATACTGCTACTGTGTGAAAAGGGACTCCTCATTCTTTTTCCTTCTTCTCCCTCTCCTTTTCCTTCTCTCTTTCTTTCTCCTAATTTGTGGGCATGAAAGTCCTTGGTTCCTCCGGTCCCTTTCACAATTATTAAATTGGAAACAACGATAAGGTGGGATATAGGCGTGACCCAATGTTAACATAAGGGCGAGTCAGAGTTGTGCACAGACATTTTTGCTTTCCCATGTTTCACCTCTAGAGATCGTAGGACAATGAACTTGAGCCACAGGGTTGTTATTTACAAAGTTCGTTTGTCTGGAAAGTTGGCAAGAGGGAGGCAGGTTAATCCCAAAGGAAGAAAAGCAGTTTACTTGACAACTCCCAGCTTAAGCCATATCAGGCGTGTCCTGGGTGGCGAAATGAAGGAGTGCATCCCTGGGCCGGATGACTAATGCAGTGTCTGCAACCCTCCGGGTGCCTTATCAGGTATTTTTGGAATAGAGTCAAGTCTAACCAGAGTTTAAGCACCGGAAGGGGGGCTTCAGATTAGCCAGAAGAGTGGTTCTCCGCTCTGCTAGCATGTGAGAATCACTAAGGGAACTTCTGGAAAGCACTGATGCACGGGCCCATTTCAGACCAGTGATGTCAGAAGCCATAGGGGTGAGGCCTGGGGCAGGGGGTGGGGAGGTCAACACCTTGCAAACGTCCCAGGAGATTTTACTGTGCAGCAAAGTGGGGAACCACCGCTCTAGACCAACGTTGTTGCTGAGCAGATGAGGGGTGGGCAGTGAGAGGTGGTGAGGTGTCCGTGGTCAAGCTGAGAGCCATTATGAGGTCTCCCGGGTCCCCAGCCCAGGTAACGGGAGCTCTGCCTCCCGAGGCTGCCAGGCCTACGGGCTCCTAAGTGTTTGAGGGTTAGAACTCTTTTTACCCTGTCGACAACCCCAGGAAGGAGGCATCAGGCTATCCCCATGAAATGGGAAGCCAGTTGGGGCGCCTGGGTGGCTCAGCTGGTTGAGCATCCGACTCTGGATTTTGATCTCGAGGCTTGTGAGTTCAAGCCCCACATCAGGCCCCATTCTGACAGTGCGGAGCCTGTTTGGAATTCTCTCTCTCTCTCTGCCCCAGCCTCTCTCTCTCTCTCTGTCTCTTTCTCTCTCCCTCTCTCTCTGAAAACAAAAAAAATTAACTTAAAAACAAAAAAAGAAACAGGAAGCCCGTTCTGCAGCTTGCACAAGGGTATGCAGTCAAAAAGGGCAGAATTCAGGAGGGAACCCCTGCCTGCCTGACCCTTGTGCCCTGGGCCAGCCTCTTATTTACTCGGGCCATGAGGCCTCGGGGCACTACCAGCCACATCCCCCTCCCTGGGGAAATAGTGAGTTATATAATACGGTCATTAAGAATTGTTTACATTTTAAATATGTTTAGCGGTGCAACCTCTTTGTCAGTTGAAACCTGACTTCAATAACGGGGAGCAGGGCCGCCCAGCTGGGGGCAAGCCGGGGTCGCCGAGCCACCCGCTGGCCCCCTCTGCCCTGTCGCGCCCTGGCGTGCTCCCCCTAGGGAAGCGTTGTGTTTGAAAAGCAGGGGCATCAGATGCTCTAACATTAGATGAGCAATAATAAAAGAGTAAAAGAACGAGAGGAAATCGTTATCCGTTCATCTGCCGGTGGACATTTAGACTGTTCTCACCTCTTGGTTATTGTGAAATAATCCCACGATGAACAAGGGAGTGCAGACATCTCTGTGAGATTCTAATTCCGATTCCGACTCAGAAGTAGGATCCCATCCACACCCAGGGTGTGGTAGCTCTACTTTTTTTGTTTTTTTTTTAGTAAATTTTTAAGTTCATTTATTTATTTTGAGAGAGACAGAGAGAGCACAAGCAGGGGAGGAGCAGAGAGAGGGGGAGAGGAAGAGAATCTCAAGCAGGCTCTGCAAGGTCAGTACAGAGCCTGACGCGGGGCTCGAACTCACGGGCTGTGAGATCAGGACCTGAGCTGAAGTCGGCCGCCCCACCGACTGAGCCACCCAGGCGCCGCCCCCCCCCCCCCATGGTGGTTTTGATTTGCATTTCCCTGATGACGAGTGGCATTGAACATCTTCCCATATGCCCGCTGGCCGTGTGCACATCTTTAGTGTCTTCTTGAATGTCTAGTCAAGTCCTTTGTCCATTCTTTAGTAGGGTTATTTGCGTTTTTGCTTTTGAATTATAGGAGCACCTTATATACTTTGGATATTTGCCCCTTATCAGGTAGATGATTTGCCAATATTTTCTCCCATTCTGTAGGTTTCCTTTTCGTACATACAATGGAATATTATTCAGTCCTAAACAAGAAGGAAATTCTGTATTCTGTGACACCGCGGATGAACCTGGAGGGCATTATGCTGAGTGAAATAAACCAGTCGCAGAAGGACGACTTCCGTAGGATTCCACCTACATGAGGTATGGAAAGTAGCCAAAGTCACAGAAGCAAAGAGGTGGAATGCAGCTGGCCAGGGGCTGGGGGCAGGGGGACACGGGTTACTATTGCTATCGAATGGGCGTGACTTGTGGTTATGGGAGATGGAAAAGGCCCAGTGACCTGATGCACACTGCGGTGTCTACGGTTAACAGTGCTGTATGCACACTTCGTTCGTTAAAAGGGTTGATCTCGCTCTAATAAGACAGAGACGGAGGGATTCAGCTGGATCTCCTCACTTTGCACCGCATTTCCTCTAGAGTAGCACGTGAGCTTTTTGTGTTCTCGTTTTGCCACCCCCAGATCTGGCAGACGGAACCCCCCCCCCCCCCCCACTCAGACTGAAGGAGGGCCTGGTTTTAAGGGCCACACCTTCGGGGCTCTCGGGTTACCCACCCGGCCTCTCCTAACGAGCAGATGGGCATCTGGGGTACGCGTGTGCACTGGCCATATTGGACCACTTTTCTCTGCCACCCCTCCCCCAGGCTCAGGGCAATCAGAGGCCCGGATGCCAAGCCTGGTTTGGAGAGATTTTCTCCAGCAGGCCCCGTCCGCCCCTGCCCACCCCCCTCCTCCCAGTGCTGGCAGCTGCAAGGGGACCTCTAGACCTGCTAAGTGATGGGACGGTAGGGGGCAGGGGGGCCCGCTCCAAAGTGCCTCTGGAAACAATTTCTTCTGCCCTGCTTTGGGAGTCTGTGAAATTTTCTCTCCTGTCTCCCTGTTGCCTTTCTCGGCCTCTGTCTCCGGGGTCCTGCTTTCCCTCTTGGCCCAGCCTGCTTTCCGTGCACGTGCGCGCGTGTGAGTGGAAGTCGGAGTGTGCTCTGTGTTAACACCTCTCTCCCCGACTGCCATCCCTCTCTCCTCTGCTCCTCGTGTGGGAACAGCCCAGGTCTGCCGGGGATTCCAGCCAGTCGGGGTCCCCCGATTGCCCACCTTGGCCTCAGGGTCTGGAGGCTCCAGGAGTGGCTCAGACACGGTCCCGTCTGCTATAGGCATGACAGGTGGGCGCTAAAACCAGAATGCCGGGAGAGACGGGTCACGGGGCCCAGCAGCCTAAATCTGTCCTCGACTCGCCCTCCGTCACATTCTCACATTCTGCCCCGGTGTGCCCAGCTCCACCATGGGCTCCTCGGGGGCAGGGTCCGTGTTAGACTGCCCTGCGCGTGGCAGGACGACCTACCCCCAGCATGGCCGCTGTTGTGTGCTTGCTTGGCCGGGAAGGCTGACAACTTCAGCGAATTGCATTGTTGCAGGAATCTGGCATCAGAGGACCGAGGGCCATGTCACCAGACAGCCAGAGGGCACCTCCCGACTTTGGTATTGCGGACGTCTGAGCTCATGCCGGGGCTTGGACCGGATCATCCATCTGGGTGTGGATGGGGCACAGGGACTTGGCCGGATCAGGTTCCTTAAACCCCAAAAAGGGGGGTGGGTGGGTGCATTGAGCAGGACACCCCCGCTTCACCCTCTCACAGAGGCTTGGGGCTGTCAAAGCTTGGAAGGGGTGGCTCGGGGGTAGATGGAAATGCCCCAAAGCCAAGAGCTATGAGCTGTGGTCCCCCGGGACCCCGTAAGCCTGGACAGGGAGCGGTTTAGCAGGACTTCAGAGGGCAGGGTCCCAGGGAAGAGCCCCAGATGGCCGGAGGAGACTGTCTGCCAACCCCGGAGGATGGGGCTCCGAACAGATCTCCTGCATCTGGGGAACTCAAGGGACACAGCATTGTTGACCCCAGGGGTGGGGATTCAGGTCACCCCTGCTGCTTCTGGAGCCCCACACGGGCCTTCATTCAACAAACATCCCCTGCTACAGCGTCAGTCCCAGAGTGCCTACACGGGGAGTGTACTCTCTCAGGGCTGCTGGGACAGACGACCACAAACAGGGGTGGGGCTTAGAACAAAAGAATTGTATTCTCTCACAGTTCCGTGGCCCAGAAGGCTCAAACCCCGATGTCAGCAGGGGCCACACGCCCGCCAGAAGCACGAGGGGGAGAACCCTGCTCGTCTCTGGCTAACGCTGGCCGTCAGCATCCCCGGTGGTCAACCCTCCCGTCTCTGCCTCGGACTTCACGTGGCCTTCTCCTCTGTGTGTGTGTCTCCTCCCGTCTCCTAGAAAGACTTGTCATTGAATTCAGGGTCCACCTGAAAAGTTCAGGATGATCATCTCAAGATCCTTGATGACATCGACGAAAACCCCGTTTCTACATAAGGGATGTTGACAGGTTCTGGGCGTTAGGACGTGGACGGGTCTTCTCAGGGGCCATTGTTCAGCTCACTCCAGATAGCGTTAACAGAATCCTTTTCCAGAGCACTTCTGTGGCCCAGGGACCGTTCTCAGTGCTTTCCTCCACTGGCCCACCTCACCTTCATGCTTGTGGGGTGGGCACCAACATTACCCCATTCGCAGGTGAGAGGGCCTCCAGTTTGTAGAGGTGAGCTGAGGGGCGGGATTTCCCAACCCGCTACAAAGTGCAAGTAGAAATCAGGGAACCCCCTCTGTCTGGCATGAGGAGTCCAGGCTTTGTCTACATTTTCTTCCTGACATCATACCTCGCATACCGTACCCCCCACCCAGAGGGGACAGATGGGAGACCCTGGCTGCCTCCTAGCCCGGCCCTCTGAGGGCAACGTACAAAAGACGGCCAGTTTTCGTACGTATCTGGAGACTCACAAGCTCTCAATCAAGCCAAAACCAGCTGCGGAAGTAAACAGAAAAAGGATACGTTCAAAACAGTAGAATTGAAAATCCCACCCACAGCCGCAGTTTCGTGTGACTGCAAATCAGCAAAACACCGAAGGTGACCGAATTTAATTACTGTCGCTCATGTCTGGGTGTCTGTTGAGGCACCAATAACGTTTAGATGGGAAATAAAGACACAGGTAACTCACAAAGCTTTCTGTATTTTCCATAACATTGATCGTTTTTGCCTTCAGTCGACAAAAGTCACTAATTATCTTGTTATAGTAGTGATTTGTTGCACAAATTGGCTCTATTGGCAGAAATCGTCTAAAGGACAAGTCTTGAAAAGCTTGTGTAAAATCTGCTCAATTTTGAACCGGGTGCTGTGATTTTAAGCTGCTTTGTAGCTGCCGCTTCTTCTCTCTGGGGACAGTCACATGTTTGCCTGGAGACTTCACAGGCCAGGGCTGGGTTTTAACCAGAGCTCCCGAGACCGGCTCCTTATCCTAGGGTCCAGCCTTGGGGATCCTGTAGACTGCCTTCCGTGCTGCCTGCCCCTGTTGGGGATGATGAAGAAGCTGGTGACGTTCCTGGCGTGGTCCATCTGGGGGGCACGGAGGAAGGGGTGGAGGGACTTCCGTTTCATCGTGGGGACCCGCACAGCTCTGTGCTCATCCACAAAGAAGTCCCTTGGGCTCACGGCATGTGGGTCAAAGGGTTGCATCCACCCGGCTGAGGGGAAGAGAAATACTGGTTCGCTCTTGGAAAGAGCCAAGAATGGGCTCAGGGGTCACCTTCTGGAAGCCCTTGTGAATGGGAATCCACACTCTGGACACCAAGCCCAGCTTTGTAGCTCACTCCTGGCCTGTCCTTTAATACCCGTGTGATGCTGGGGGTGCAGAGCCCTTGGTGGCCCTGAGCGGCTGTCTCCTTGCTTGCAAAATGCAGATACTTCTAATACAGCAGCAAAATGCAGATACTTCTAATACAGCAGCATATGCCTACTGCT
Source organism: Acinonyx jubatus (assembly GCF_027475565.1). Taxonomy (NCBI): domain Eukaryota; kingdom Metazoa; phylum Chordata; class Mammalia; order Carnivora; family Felidae; genus Acinonyx; species Acinonyx jubatus. The sequence continues at coordinate 134,844,983 of NC_069386.1, read as the reverse complement.
GGCATACTGTTGCCTCTCTGGTCTCCTCGACCTCTCTCAGAGGTGGTTAATATTTTTATTTATTTTTTAATGTTTATTTATTTTTGAGAGAGAGAGAGAGAGACATAGGGGAGGGGCAGAGAGAGAGGGAGACACAGAATCGGAAGCAGGCTCCAGGCTCCAAGCCGTCAGCCCAGAGCCCGACGCGGGGCTCGAACTCAAGAACCGGGAGATCGTGACCTGAGCCGAAGTCGGACACTCAACCGACTGAGCCGCCCAGGCGCCCCAGAATTGGTTAATTTTTAAGAGAAAAGACATCGCTGTGATACACGCTGCTCGGAATGCCAGTGTGGCTCTCCTGCCTGGCTTTGAGATGCCAGGCAGGTTGCCTAACTTCCCACAGTTCTTCAAGTTTCTCATCTCTCAAGTGGACGTAATGTCTACCTTGTCGGGCTGTGAAGAGAATTCCATGCAAATGACACATGCACTGGGCCTGGCATATACTTAGGGGTTTCATGCTTGGTGTGTGTGTGTGTGTGTGTAAACACGCTTACATATAACGTATGATAACTATGCCCAGATGTGTGTTTGAGTAATGCTTTATTGGATCAGGAAAATAACCTTTCTTCTTCTTCTTTTTTTTTTAAATATAATTTATCGTCAAGTTGGCTAACATACAGTGTTATGTGTCCTCTTGGCTTCGGGCGTAGATTCCCGTGGTTCATCGCTTACGTACAACAACCCAGTGCTCATCCCAACTGTGCTGCTCAGTGCCCATCACCCGTTTTCCCCTCTGCCCCGTCCCCCCATCAATCCTCAGTTTGTTCTCTGTATTTAGGAGTCTCTTATGGTTTGCCTTCCTCCCTCTCTGTTTGAAACTATTTTCTTCCCTTTCCCCTCCCCCACGGTCTTCTGTTAAGTTTCTCAAGTTCCACATACGAGTGAAAACAGATGATATCTGTTTTTCTCTGCCTGACTTATTTCACTCAGCATAATACCCTCCAGTTCCATCCACGTTGTTGCAAATGGCAGGATTTCGTTCTTTCTCCTTGCCAAGTAGTATTCCGTGGTATGTATAAACCATATCTTCTTTATCCATTCATCAGTTGACGGACATTTGGGCGCTCTCCATAATTTGGCTATTTTTTCTAATGTTTATTTATCTTTGAGAGACAGAGAGAGAGAGCATGAGCAGGGAAGGGGCAGAGAGAAAAAGAGACACACATACACAGAATCTGAAGCAGGCTCCAGGCTCTGAGCTGTCAGCGCAGAACCCAATGCGGGACTTGAACTCATGAGCTGTGAGACCACGACCTGAGCTCAAGTCAGACACTTAACCGATGGAGCCACCCAGGCGCCGCTAATCTGGCTACTGTCGATAGCACTGCTATAAACATAGGGGTACATGTGCCCCTATGAACCAGCACTCCTGTATCCTTTGGATAAATCCCTAGTAGTGCTATTTCTGGGTCGTAGGGTAGGTCTATCTTTAATTTCTTGAGGAACCTCCACACTGTTTTCCAGAGTGGCTGCACCAGCTTGCATTCCCACCAACAATGCAAAAGGGCTCCTCTTTCTCTGCATCCTTGCCAACATCTGTTGTTGCCTGAGTTGCTCATGTTAGCCATTCTGACAGGTGTGAGGTGGTATCTCATTGTGGTTTTGATTTGTATTTCGCTGATGATGAGTGATGCGGAGCATCTTTTCATGTGTCTTTTGGCCATCTGGATGTCTTCGGAAAAGTGTCTATTCACGTCTTCTGCCCGTTTCTTCACTGGATTATTTGTTTTTTGGGTGTTGAGTTTGATCAGTTCTTTATAGATTTTGGATACTAATCCTTTATCTGATATGTCATTTGCAAACATCTCCTCCCATTCTGTCGGTTGCCTTTTAGTTTTGTGGATGGTTTCTGTTGCCATGCAGAAGCTGATCTTGATGAGGTCCCAATAGTTCATTTTTGCTTTTATTTCCCTCGCCTTTAGAGATGTGTCGAGTAAGAAGTTGCTGCGGCCAAGGTCAAAGAGGTGGCTGCCTGTGTTCTCCTCTAGGGTTTTGATGGTTTCTTGTCTCACATTTAGGTCCTTCATTTTGAGTTTATTTTTGTGAATGGTGTAAGCCAAGTGGTCCAGGTTCATTCTTCTGCATGTTGCTGTCCAGTTCTCCCAGCGCCATTTGTGAAAAAGACTGTCTTTTTTCCATTGGATGTTCTTTCCTGCTTTGTCAAAGATTAGTTGGCCATACATTTGTGGGTCCAGTTCTGGGTCTCCATTCTATTCTATTGAGCTGTGTGTCTGCTTTTATGCCAATACTAGACTGTCTTGATGATTACAGATTTAACCTTTCTTCTTTAAAAAAAAATACGCCTTGGGGCCCCTAAGTGGCTCAGTTGATTAAGCGTTCAACTGTAGATTTCAGCTCAGGTCATGATCTCGTGGTTTGTGAGTTCAAGCACCACGTTGGGCTCTGTGCTGGCAGTGTAGAGTCTGCTTGGGATTCTCTCTCTCTCTCTCTCTCTCTCTCTCTCTCTCCCCCCTTCTTCTGCTCTCTCTTTCAAAGTAAATAAAAAATTTTTAAAAATCTGTCTTATCTGTAAAATGGGAATTTTAATCTCAGTCTTGTCTGCCTCCTCCAGGTGAGAAATCAAGCGAGATCCTGGGAGGCAAGATCCCTCGAGACCCACAAAGCCCTGTACAGATATGAGGAGCTCTGGCTTAACTTGCTGAATGAAGGGGTGTGATTGAGGAATGAGGCATACAATTCTCTTGGCTCTTTTGCAGAACATTAAGGACCTTCCTGCCCTGAGATTCTTCCTGCTCTAAGCCACTTGCCCAAGGTCAAGGAGCTAGTAAATGGTGGAGTCAGGAATTGAACCCAGAGCCTGGGGGTGGGGGGGGGTGGAGTCAGGAGGAGATGAGAGGAACACCCAAGCAAACATCTGCCCCCGAGGCAATGATCCTGCTCCCCCACGTTCACCCCTGGGTCCTGGAGGCGCCACAGATCTCAAGTCAGCTGAGTCTTCTCCAGCTGCTTCCTGTGGGTTGGGAGGGGGCCCCCTTGACCTTTGAGGGGGTCCCTTTTGTCCCCTCCATCCCAACCCTCCTGCTTCCCGCTCACACACAGAGATTGGGTCTCATCCAACAGTTCAGAGCACTTCCTCCAGGTGACCCCTTTCAAATCCTGGTTCCACCATCTCCCGGAGTGTGACCCTGGGTGACTCACTTAGCCTGTCTGAGCCCCATTGCTCATCCCTGGTCTTGGACTAGCAGAACGCTCCTGAGGAGAGCAGGTGCAGGAAGCACCTCACGGTGCCAGGAGACAACCTGGCAACCCAGGCTGGGCTCAGGCTCTGCTTCTGTGTGGGAGAGAGAAACCTTGGTCAAGTCACTTTACCCCTTGGGGCCTCTGTCTGCTCTCTGCAGGGTGGAATTAAGAATCTCCTCGTCACAGCGCTATAGGAATTCGACGTGATTTTGCACCATACCGACCCAGCCCAGGACCTGGCACAGGGAGGGCCCCCAGAAGACTTGAGGCCTCCCTTCCTGCCAGACACTGTGCCCAGCACAGGAGCACAGATGCCCGAGTCTTAGTTCCTGCCTGCAGGGAGCTTGGGTTATAAAGTCCAGGGAGCTGAACTTTGTAGTGTTGTTTTTGTTTTGTTTTTTAATTGTAATAACCAGTTCTCCAGGAAAGCCAATAGAATGTTCCACTTTAATGCAGCACGAACAGAAACAATATATACTCAGCAGAAAGCGTATTTAATGACACTATTGCAACTCAAATGCCTTGTCCTTCCTGAGCTGCCTTGGTGGCAGGGATGGTTTATAAAGGTAGCCCGCCCACTGAGTGCAGAGACAGGTTTTACATGGGTTAAGATGTGTGAGCCAGGCTTAATTCTCCCCCAGATTTATTATTCCTTTACTTTTCCTATGCTCATCCACTGCCTGGACATAAACACCCACACAGTCCCTTTTTATTGATTTCTTGGGGTCTTCAATTATTCTTCTTGATGTACATTCAAGGGAAGATACAGCAGGGGTCTGGCATGAGATTCGTCGCATTCATTCGTTCATTCGTTCCGTTTTGAAGAATAAGTCACAGTCCTGCCCTCAGGGATTCTTTTGTTGCAAATTTTTGTCGTGGAAGAATTCAAACAAATACAAAAGGTCGAGAGAAGGACATAAGGAAACTCACATACCTGTAGCAGCTTCAGTTACGAGGCATATGAAGCCAGTATCATTTTTTCCTCACCCCCCAATCCCTTTTCTCCCTTGGATTGTTTCAAAGCAAATCCTATCCATCATTTCGTTTCACTTGTGAGATTAAAAAAAAAAAAAAAATCACAGCCACAGCAGTGTATCACACCTTTAAAAAAAAGGTGCTTACTTCCTTCACATCAAGCCATTGTTTCCCCTAACTGGTTCCTCAATATTTTCTTCTTTTTTTTTTTTTTTTTTTTTTTTACAGTTGATGTGTTTGAATTCAGATCTCACACAGCCTTTAGTTAACGTGTCTCCAAGCCTCCTCTGTGTCTGTGAGGTGAAACTCACATAACATGAAATTAACCATTGTAAAGCATACAATTCAGCCTCAGGTCCATCCACAATGCTGTGCATCCACCTTTGCCATCTAGTTGCAAACTATTTCAAGCACCCCCAACAGAGACCCCATACCTGTTAAGCAGTGCTCTTCATCTCCCCTGTCCCCAGCTCCCCAGCACCTGGCAACCACTCATCTGCTCTCCGTATCTATGCACTTGCCTAGGCTGGACGTTTTGTACAAATGCAATTACCTAATTCGTGACCTTCTGTGTCTGGCGTCTTTCACTTAGCATAATGTTTCCAAGGTTCCTCCGTGCTTTGGCACCCCACGTATGCCATTCCTCTTTGGGGCTGGGTCCTGTTCCAGAGTGTCACCTCTATTTCACCGTCCCTCCCTTCCATGAGTAATTGATCACTCAGTCCTATCAGTGATATTTCCAAAGTGTGTCTGACAATGTCCCTTTTCCTCCGTCACACACCCATCTCCTGCTCGGTCTACTGCCGCCTTTCACCTCACTTCTTTCTATCGCCTCCTCGCCGTGGAGGCAGAGAGCAGTGTAGAATTGTGCAAAGGAAGTATTTGCTCCAAGGAAGGGAGTGTATTGAAGCCAGAGGTCTCAGCGCCGATCACATCTCTGGCTCCCACATTTCCCCAGAGCTTCACACACAGATCGTGGAGGTTCGGGGAGCACTAGCCAGCCTCCCTGGGTCACTCCGCACTCCAGAACTCAGTAGGGCTTAGGGACGAGGCCAGTCGTGAGCGGTTTTAGCTTTGGGACCCACGAGTCTGTGCAGTTATTCCTAAAACAGCTGGCTGGGTCCTTGTCTTGGAACACATGGGTGTGAACAGGCGGCTGTAATACACTCTGGGCGAGGAGAGTGTGTGCTGTGGGTCACGGCTGGGTGCGGCGTACCTGCTTTGCAAGTCCCAGGACATTTTGCTTTGCAAATTGCAATTGCAACGGCATTGCTTACTGGGGTTGACAACTCTGTCCGGAAGAAGCGTGCTCTGGGTGGCTGGGGGATTGATGGCCACCAGGAAGGGCCTCTTGGAACCCACCGTGGTCCACTGGGTCCTCCCTCCAGAGAACAAGCGACTCTTTTATTTTTAATTAATTAATCCTTTGAAAGAGAGAGTGAGCCAGCAGGGGAGAGGAGCAGAGGGAGAGAGAGAGAATCCTAAGCAGGCTCCACGCTCAGCCCAACCTGGAGCTCGATACCACGGCCCTGGGATCATGACCTGAGTCGAAATCAAGAGTCGGATGCTCAACCCACTGAGCCACCAGGCGCCCCGAGGACGAGGGACTCTCGGTGCCCATGGCTGTAGCTGCTGCAGTGCCCTCCTCGGCCAGCTCAACCGCAGCCGCGTGCATCTCCCTGGGGGCTGTGGAACTTCCCACACCTGGGTGTCAGAGTGGGCTTCTGGTGGGCAGTGGGGTGGCCGGGGAAGCCAGCCTGTGACCTGCGGGGGGTAGGGGAAGTGGCAGTAAGAGTCAGAGTGGTGGCAATAGCAGTCACTGATGGTCTCGTAGAGTAGATGCCCCCCCACCAGTTAGGTGCAGAGGCGGCGACAGTGACGTCGGGTAACGTGGCCCAGGCTGTGTGACTCTGAAGCGTCAATCCAAGAGTTGAGCTGACTCTGAAGTCAGCCTGGACAGCTGCGTGGTGGGAGGGAAGGTCTGAGAAGCTTGAGAGAGGAGAACAAGATGCGTGGAATCTGTGGGCATCCTCCCCCCTCCCCCCCATTTCCCCATCCTCCCCCCTCCCCCACATTTCCCCATCCTTCCCTCTCCCCCACATTTCCCCATTCCCCCCATTTCCCAATCTTCTCCCCTCCTCCATTTCCCCCTCCCCCCTCCCCATATCCCCATCCTCCCCCCTCCCCCACATTTCCCCATTCCCCCCATTTCCTCATCCTCCCCCTCCCCCACTTCCCCATCCTCCCCCTCCCCCATTTCCCCATCCCCCTCCCCCACTTCCCCATCCTTCCCTTCCCCCACATTTCCCCATTCCCCCCATTTCCCCATCCTCCCCCTTCCCCCACAGTTCCCCATCTTCCCCTCTTCCCCACATTTCCCCGCCTCCTCCACATTTCCCCATCCTCCCCCTCCCCCACATTTCTCCACCCATAGATCTGTATAAAATGCTGGGCAAGCGTAAGCCTTTCACCAGTAGACAGATCATCCCACGTGCACGACTTCGCTGGACCATCGCCTCTTCAAACTCCAAGCACCATCTCGTTTCCAGACACCCCTTCTTTCCCCATCAGCCTCCCTGTCATTACTTCCTGTTCCTGCAGCCTGGAGGACAACAATCCTATCATACCAACGACTCTGGGTCATTATTTTCACATGGAATCACTTTGCCCGTGGATCCCCCATCCCTGCAGGCAGGGCAGACTTTGACTCTGGTAGGATCCCGCAGTCCACCCCCTTTGGTCTGTGTCTGGACTCCCGAGATTCCCGGCAACCATGCACTTGCACAGGTCAGTGACATGGGACCCAAGCCACCCTAATCACACCTACCAGAACCTGGAGATTCCCTGATGTCTCCTTGTCTCCCCCTCCCCAGACCTCTGGTTCATTTGCTTCCCCAAGATGGATTCAGTAGGGAACATTCCTCTCTGCGGCACAGGGGAAAGTAGGAGCCGTTTGAGGGGCGCTCCCTCACCTTTCTGCCAAGGTGCTTCGAGTCATGCTTTTGCCCTCTGTGTCTTCTCCCTAGAATGGCGTGCCACCCGTGGGGCCCAGGGCTCCCCCTCCTGTGCTTGGTGTCCCATCCAGCCCCCATTTCACCACCCACAACTAACTTCTATTTTCTGTCTTCAAACTCGCATTCGGAATTTTATTATTAAAACATGCTCAAGGAGCACCTGAGTGGCTCAGTTGACTGGACGTCCAACTCTCGATTTCGGCTCAGGTCATGATCCCAGGATCCCAGGATCATGGGATCGAGCCCTGCCTTGAGCTCCACGCTGACCATGGAGTCCTGCGTAAGTCTCTCTCCCTTTCTCCCTCTGCCCCTCGCCCCTGCGTTTGCTCTAATTAAAAAAAACAAAAAAAACAAAAAAAACTTTTAAAAAGGAAAAATAAGCATGCTCAAGACTCTCATTATTTAAAAAAATGGAAAGACAATCCTCACGTTTTCTAAATGACTCTCAAGATCCCCTCTTCTCTGCCTTTCGATGCCAAACAGCGGCGGAGCGATGTTGACGGTGTAGACTGCCCCCACCCCCCCCCGCGACTGCTCGTCTGCCCAGCCTCCAACGCCACTTCCTGGTCTCACCCTCCCCCGTGGTTGTTCCTGCCAAAGTCGCCTGCGGACCAGTGTTGGGACGGTTCTAGAGGACGCTCTTCATCCTTCGCCCTGGGACTGCTCGGCCCCATCCCATGCTGGCCATCCGTCTCTGCTGTGGCACCTTTATCCTTGGGCCTTCACGAGACCACCCTCCTTTGCGGCCTCCCTTGTGGTCTGCTTGTTCCCTCAGACGTCGGCGTTTGGTTAAGGGCACCTCTGGGCTCTCGGCCCTGCACGCGCTCCCTGAGATATCTGTCTCCGCTCACTGTCTCAGTCAACATGCCGACCGTGCCATCCGTCTCCTTCCCTCTTACCGAGCTCCAGATCTACACGGACATCTCTTCTGACGTGACCCACGGGCATCTCCAACTGCACGCGTCCGCATCTGAGCTCATCGCCTTCCTGCAGAAGAACGTTCTTTCTGTAATCCCGAGCGCCCAGAGCAGGGTATCGTTTCCAGCTTCCCGAGCTCCCGACCTAGCAACCTGGGTGTCAGCCTCGATTCTTTCCTGTCCTTTGTGCAATCAGCCACTAAGTCCTCGTCATGGCATCTGCTGACATCTCTCTGGGCAGCCCCCGTTCTCTGCACGCTTCCCCAGTTCCGTAGCTCGGGCTACAACATCTGGCCATCCTGCTGCTCCTCTCCCGCCCCAGCCCTCCCCCAACCACGCATCCTCCCCTGTGCGGGCAGAGCGATGGCGCTGAAGCATAACCTAGTCAGCGAGTCGCCCGTTTGTGATAAGGCCCTGTTACCCACCACTCTTCGGACAGACTCCCAAAGCATTGTGGGTGACGTCAGTGAGATGGCCAGATAAGATGCCCCTCGCTTGTATCTCTCTTTCGACAGCAAGACTTGGCACCCTTCCGTGGACCGAATGCCCTTGGGGGGACTTTGGGGTCCTGTGCCATACCCTGAGGGGCCCGGGAGGCATCTCGCCCACCCGTGTGTCAGGTAACAGTCACGCCGACCTCGAGCCCTCTTGGCTGCGGTCTCGGAGTCCCTGGAGAGCGCTGACCTGGACCATCACCCACAGACAAGAGAGTCTTTGTGAACAGTCTAAGAGTCCAGTGGGAAAGCTCCAGAACATCCTTGGAGCAAAAAAGAAATCCCAGTTTGGATGCACCGGAGGCAGGAAGAGGGACGGTTTGACTCCTCTCCCACGGCGGCACCGCTTGGTGCCTGGAGAGCACTTGTCAGCCTGTGATTTCTCCCACGGGGCGAATGAGAGCTCAGGAGGGATCGCCTGGCTTCCCCACCTGCGTGGGGTGCTGTCGAAGAGGCCGAAGTCCCATATAGAGGACTGAGTCACAAGTGTGCAATCTGGGGGCAGAACAGTCAGGGCTTAGGATATGGGGGGCCTGCTCACCATCTCCTCCCCTGGGTTCATTCATTCCCTGCTTCACTCCTCAGCCCTTCCCCCTGTCCCCTCCACAGCTCTCCTCTTGGTCCTGGGGTGACAACTCAGGCCACTCTCCCTGCCCTTCTCTTCACAGTCCGTGGCACTCACTCTGGGGGGGGGGGCTCGTCCCCCTCAACACTCCCTTGCCCATCCAGGGGGACAGATCCTGACCACTTGCTACGCCCCAGCCCAGATTTCTCTCCCAAACCTCTGAAGCGAATCCCTTGGCCATCTCCTGCGAATCCACCCGTAACGTGACATCGGCTGTCATCACAGCCTGCGAACCGTCCCTGTTCTCTCTCTCCAGCCGTGCCTTTGTCCCTTCGAAGCACCTGCCATGCCCAGCCCACACCCCTGTCCCAGGCCGCTGATCACTTCTCTGCACAGCAACCAGTGTCTGCGTTCTAGTGTGCAAACCTGCTCCCGTCAGCTCCCTGTTTAAGCTCCTTTAAAGCTGCCTGCGGCTCTCAGAAACCATTCCAGAACCCTCGCTGAGCCGCCAGGCCCTCAGCAGTCCTGCCATAGCCCTCTCCCCTTAGGAGCCCCTCTGCTCGCTGGTCCAAGCTGTCCCACAGCCTCCGGTTTCCTGAAAGGGCCTCCATCACCTTCCCCTGCCCAGAACACCCTCCTCTCTGCTCACTCAACAGCCTTCCACTCTTCCTCCGATTACAGCACAGGGGTCACCTCCTCCAGGAAGTCTTCTCTGACTTCCCTGAGTTCGGTGCTTTGCTCTTAGCTTCCAGAGCCTTGCTTCACCATCAGTCTTGCCCAGCAGATTCCAAGTCTGTGAGGGTCACCACTGTGAGAATCTTTTCTTCTTTGTTTATTTCATTTATTTTGTAGTTTAGATTGAAAGAGAGAGAGAGGGAGAGACCATGAGTTGGGGAGGGGCAGAGGGAGAAAGAGGGAGAATCTTTTTTTAAAATTTTTATTTTTTTAAGTTTCTTTATTTATTTTGAGAGAGACAGAGAACGCATGACCGGGGCAGGGGCAGAGAGAGAGAAAGAGAGAGAGAGAGAGAGAGAGAGAGAGAGAGAGAGAATCCCAAGCCGGCTCCACGCTGCCAGCACAGAGCCTGACACGGGGCTTGAACTCACCAAACCGTGAGATCGCGGCCCAAGCTGAAACCAAGAGTCGGACGCTTAACTGACTGAGCCACCCGGGGCCCCCCATCACTGCGAGAATCTTCAAGGGCAGAATGTCTTTGCGGCTCGGAGCGGTCCTCTTGACATCTAGCAGGTTGGGATAATACCCCGCTGGCAATAATTCCTAGCTGTGTGGGCTTGGGGGAAATTACTGAGCCCCTCTGTTCCTCAGTTTCCTCCTCTGTAAAATGGGGCTCAGAATCACCTAGAGGTTTTAACTGCAGTTGTCCTTTTATGCCTCATTTGCTTGCTGAGGGTTTCATCTGTTGGAGAGGACTCAGGACTGGTGAGGCAGGCGAGGAACTCCGGCCGGGAACCTACAAAGCAGCTATTCCTCCTGGACTGGGCGTGCTGGGGGGCGCAATAAAAGGAGACATCGTGGAGGAGGGAAGGCCTGGGAGCCAGAGGTCCAGGGGCTATGCCAGATGTGGTCAGGGTTGGGGGTGGGGGTCCATGCGTAGACACATCTGGGCCCAGGGGAGGGAAAAAAAGCGAGACTGGAACCCGGGACAGGGGAGCCCACAGAAGAGAACCAGGCCGCAGGCTCTCCTCCCGTCCCGGGCCTGAGGTCCAGGTGGGCTTGGCCACGAGTGCCGCAAGCAGAGGGGCCCAGAGCCTGGGTGAGACTGAGCCCGGTGGAAGGTTCTGGGGCTTGGCCCCTGGGCACAGGCAGCCGCAGGGCCGTGGAGTCAGGCAGATCAGGGTAGAAAGGCACAAGGAGAGCGTCCTGTCTGAGAAAGGTGGTTTATTGCTGTCTGGAGGTCTCAGAGCCTCCGATCAAAAAGTCCACAGGCTCCCTGTGCAGGTGGAAGCCACGAGGCAGAGTCACTGTCATCGTCTAAAGGATGAGCCAGGCAGGGCCTGGCATGTGGCTCCTTGGTGCGCAGAGGCCAGGCTGCGTCTGGAGGAGACCCGGGCGCCCGGCACCTCAGAGGGGGGGCCCTAGGCTTGATTGGGGTTGGCGACCTTGCCCCAGAAGAGGATGTCCTGGGTGTCTTTGCTGAGTACGGACAGCAGAAACGGTCTGTTGAAACTCACAGTGGTCAGTGGGCCAATTTTTCCAGACATCAACATAATTTTGCTTCCCGTGGCCGCTGCTGCTTCCGTGCCCACCTCGGTCACGTCGAGCACGGTCTTGTGGACCACCTGCGGGAACGCGAGACCGTCAGCCACCGCAGATGGGGTGGGCAAGAGGTGAACAGCCTGCTCGAGAGTCCCGAGGGGGCATCTACCCTGGCCTGTCATTGTGCTGCTCAGCCGGATCCGTTTGTCTGCTCCTCCCGACGACCCTGGCAGCGGTCTTGCACAGACCCAACGCACAGATGCACAAACTGAGGCTCAGGGTCATGGAGACACAGAGGGAGGGCACCCTGATCTGAGTGCCTCTCTGTCTGAGTCCAGGGACTGTGCTGCCCCCCAAAACCACTCCATATAATGTAGAAGGAGGGTCAAGGGTCATATGAGGCATTTTTCTCGCAAGCGACTTTCTGGCAGCTTCTCGGCCTTGAAGCAGCCGCCGCAGACATCCCTGCAGACAGGAAGGGCCCCACTGGTTTTAGCACCTCTCCTGCTCCATCTGAAATGTCCTCGGGCCCCTTGGCGACTTTGGGTGTCATGGGGCTTCACATCCCTGGACCGCATGGGCCCCTCTGCACACGTCTCTCCATCACCGCACCCTTTGGAAAGCGGGGCGCGGAGGAGAGCGGAAGGCTCAGACGCCCCGCTTCATCTGGGGGCCTTGTTTCCAGAAGCGTAGCGCAAGGGTCCCTGTATTCTCCTTTCACACCCTTGGGGCATTTCCATCACCATTGCCCCGTGGCTGTGATTATCTGCCGGGCACTGCACACTGGCCAAGAACCATCACCCCCATTTACAGATGAAAACTTGAGGGTTCCAGCACTGTAATTATTTGCCACTGTTGGCAGTAAAAGGTGGGGCACGGGGGGCGCCGGGGTGGCTCAGTCGGTTGAGCATCCGACTTCGGCTCAGGTCACGATCTCACGGTTCGTGAGTTCGAGCCCCGCCTCGGGCTCTGGGCTGACGGCTCGGAGCCTGAGGCCTGCTTCGGATGCTGTGCCTCCCTCTCTCTCTCCGCCCCGCCCCCGCTTGCACCCTGTCTCTCTCTGTCTCAAAAATAATATAAACATTAAAAAAACATTTTTTTTAAAAAGGTGCAGCACGGGATGGGGTCCACCTCTCATTCCATCCCAGGCTCCCCCACGCGTGGCTTCCGTGTCACATTATATGGCAAGGGGAGGTGGGGACCGGCTTTCAACACGGTTGCAGCCCAGCTCTCCCGGGCTTGCGCAAGTCCCGGGGAGGGGAGCCGGATAATGAGAAATGCAGTGATTTATGCAAATTCAAGAGGACCCAAACGTCCGCCCGGCCTTTACCATTCGAGCTCAGATATGGAGGATGAGTCACCTACAGTTTAAAGACTCACCTGGGAAACTGCCAGGTTCCTCTCCCCCGTGATTCCCGACAGGTCGGCCTGGTTGGTGAAGACTTTCGTCACGCCCAGCTGGGGGAGTATGGCTTCCAGATTATAGCTGCTGGAGATGGAAAACTTGGGCAGGTACAGGTTGTCTACCCACCTGGGAAAAGAGAAAGTTTAAGGTGAACCTGCCTGACCCAATGTTCACCTTCTCCCGTCTCCCAGCGTGGTCTTCCCTGGTTTCCTTTCTAGCCACTTTGTTGGAAATAAGAACTCATTTCCTCAGTTTCTTCTTCTTTTTTTAAGTTTATTTATGTATTTTGAGGGGGAAGGAGAGAGAGAGACAGAGAACCTGAGTAGGGAAGGGGCACAGAGAGAGAGAGAGAGAGAGAGAGAATCCCAAGCAGGCTCTGCACTGTCAGTGCAGAGCCCAGTGCGGGGCTTGAACTCACGAACCACGCGTGAGATTACGACCCGAGCCGAAATCCAGAAACGGACGCTTAACCGACTCGGCCACCCGGGCGCCCCTCTTTTCCTCAGTTTCTTGACCCCTTGTGCTGACTCTTCTTAATTCATTAATTATCCATGCACATCTGCGAGTGCCTACGTGTGCCAGGCAGGGGGCCAGGGCCGGGGCCGTGGCGGCTCCCGTGCCTGCCCTGGTCCTCCCCCGCAAGCTTGCAGGACAGTGGGAAACACACGGTCTCCGACAGGGATTCCACAGAATGCTCCACGGGCACCAGGAGGGCTTCCTGTAGGAGGTGGCGTCAAACTTGAGTCCTGAAGGGGAGGAAGGAGCTCGCTGGGTGGAGACGGGAGCAGGAGGCAGGTGGATGGACTTGTAGGAAGGCAGGAAGGAGAGAGGATGCTTCACAGAGTGGAGGGAGGCCTTGGTGTTGGGGATGAGTGGCCGGGGCTGGGGCTGGACATGAAGGGATTCTATTCGAGGGGATCCTGAAACGTGCAACTGAAGGCCCCCATCTTGGCTGTCTGGCGAGCTCCCCGAGGGCAGGGGCTTCTTCTGCTTCTGAGCGGAACTGGTGGGGAGTTCTGGGAGCAAAAGCTCCCCACCTTCACACTTCCCTCTGTCTGTTTATACCCCTCCAGGCTCTTGTCACCGCCTGGTTTTACAGTTGCCAGACGTGAGGAGGCTGCGTCTCCCACTGAACCTTGAGTCCCATGAGCAGGAAGGATATCCATTCCTCTCCAAATTCATTCATTCGTCCATCCATCCAGGCATCCATTCATTGACTCACCCATTCCTAGCACCCATCATGGGCTGGGAATGTGCAGAGGCGTATATTTCCTCAGCGCTTTGTAAATTAAAGGCGTGTGATGAATATGCTACCCGTCGACACCCGATCATCAAGCCCCTGCCGTGCAGCGGCTATTTGCTGTCGGAGGAAGGAAGCGTTGAAACATGCAACGTGGGTGAGAGAGCGGGGTCCCTCGGTCGTGGGCCTTCCAGGGATCTGACCTGCGACTGCCGCCCCGTGTCCCCACCGCGGGGACCGGGCCCAGGACGCTCCTTGCCTTGCTTGTCCCCTTGACTTTGGTCTTCCGCATTCCATGTCCCAGCCCGCCTCGACCCTCAGGTTGACCTGGCCCCTGACCACTTCTCACGCTTATTGCGGCACTGGGCTCCTAACAGGTCCTCCTGCCTCCATGCTTGTCCTCGACGGTTGGTTCTCCACTCACCTTCCTGGGTGGTCTTTTTAAAACAGTGCTCAGGTCACTCCCTCTTCGGCGCAGACCTTGCCATGACTCCGCATTGCACTCAGAGGAGGGAGAGTTGCGGTTTCCCCGGCGTCTGCATGGCCCTGCTTGACCAGAGCCATCCCGTGGGGCCCCCTGACTTCTAACTCTCACTCTGCTCCAGCCTGTCTCGCCTCACCAATCCTCAGGCAGACCAGGCTTTGCACGGAGGCTCCGCACTGGCCGTTCCCTCTGCCAGGAATGCTTTTCCCTAACATACCCACAGGGCTCGGTCCCTCACGCCTGGTCATGCCGATGCCCAGATATTACCTGCTGGCGATCCTATTTCAAATCCCTAACCACCTCCTGGTGGGTTCAGTGTTCCTAAGCATTTTACCCTGCTCTAGTCTCCACCCCCACACCTTCATTTCTTCAGGTCCAACATACTGAACAATTTACCTATTTAAAATTAGTGCCTGGCCCATCGTAGCTGCTCAATTAACCTATGCGATGGAGGAGTAAATGGGCCAAGGGCAAGGTAACCCCAAGCCCCACGTGTGCTGGGACTGGTTCTCCCAGCCTGGGGACATCAGGGGGGTCCCGCGCGCCGGGGACACGGGGAGTGGGGGAGAGCGACGGAGGAGGAGGGAGGGGCAGTCACCTCAGCCGCAGTGAGTGTCTCCACCCCCTCAGCGTCTCTGGTTGCAGCACGGCCTCCACGGCCTCCATCCTGCCCTGGTCGGGGAGAACAAAGAGCGCGCTGTCGTTGCTGGCGTACTGGAGCTCCACGACGGTGCAGGCCAGCCGCTCGTCCCGGAAGTAAGGCACCTCCACGTCCTCGAGGTCCATCATGGGCACCGTCACCCTCCTCCTCTTGCTCACGTGGAACTTCGCCTCGAACGTATTGTGGGGGTCGAAGGGCGTCTTCCATTTGGCTGAAGGTCAGAGGACTCCGTGAACACGGGGCTGCCGGGCCTCTACCCCTTCTCTGCCCGGGTTCCCCGGGGGCGCACCGCCAGGCACCCCACTGGCCTCTTAGGGGCGGCCCTGCCGGGGAGGGGGGGCAAGCGGGCGGGCCGCCGGAGACGGGGGTGAGCCCCACAGGTCGGGACGGGGAAGGGGCCGTGGAACGAAGATCCGGTTCATCGTGGTGAGCGAGACACCTGCCGGAAGCCGGGACGAGCAGGTGCAAGAGAGACGGGGAGGGGTCAGGGAGAGAGGGGGGAGGGACCCCGGGGCGCTGCCGCCTGGGGAGGAATGGGAAACCCCTGGCCCCCTGAAAGGGACAATGCTCGTAACCGCCAGTTGGCCACCCGGGCGTTGGCCTCTCCCGGAGGTCCGCACAGGCGCACAGCCTGGTCAAACGGGCTGAAACGAGGGGCCAAGTGGGGACGTGAGGGCAGGACGGAGGTCAGCCGAGGAGAGGGCACAGGTCTCTGTCCCCAGGAGGACTGGAGCACTCAGCAGGGTGGGTGGGAGCTCCTTTGCTGGGAAAGTGAGCCCCCCCGCCCCGGGGCCTGAGCTTCATTGGTAGAGGCACCAGAGTGGGGGGTGGGGGGGAAGCCCACCGGCTGGTGTGTCCCTGGGAAGGAGAATTTGGAGGAGAAAATCCTTGGACAGGGCAGGGTGGTAGGAGGGAACACAGGAGACACAAAGACAGGGCGCATCGGCCCACATTCGTTTTATAGAGAAATCTGGTTCCACGCCTTCACCTGCCAGGGCGGGGGACCCAGCCAGAGCCCCTCCTGCAGACTTGCTGTGTCTCCCCTCAGCTCTTGTCCCTCAGACACCTGAGGGCTCCCTGACTCCATGATCAGGCTTTGGGTCTCGTCTGTTTTTCGTCCCCATTGGGGCTGCTGCTCCCCAAGGCTGACTCTGTTTGCACTCTGTCTGTCCCGAATTTACGGGCTGAGGTCTGCGTTTGCTGGGTTTCTACCCATGGGATGGGGCACTGGACCGACCGGAATCTGGGAAGGGGTCCTGGCTGGGCTATTGCCCTCCCCTAAGGCGCTTCCCCAGAATGGTGACCCCGCTGGTACCACCCTCAAGATCATAGAGGATTGGGGGTGCCTGGGTGTCTCAGTCGGTTAAGCGGCCGGCTCTCATTTTCAGCTCCGGTCACGATCTCACGGTTCGTGAGGCCAAGCCCCGCGTCGGGCTCCACACTGACAGTGCAGAGCCTGCTTGGGATTCTCTCTCTCCCTCTCTCTCTGCCCCTCCCCTGCTCTGTCTCTCTCTGTCTCCCAAAATAAATACATAAACTTAAAAGAAAAGCTTATAGGGGAGCATAACGTCCCCCGTTATTACAGAACCCTGGGTTGGCCAGGCTCCTTACACACTGTCTTCCTGTGTTCATGGCCCCCAGATGGGCTGGGACTCCCAGAGACTGAGTCCCTGGGCAGGACCCAGTCCAGGTCAGAACGGTCCCACTGGTGTGGCACTGGCAGAGGGCTTCTAGAGCATGTCCAAAGGCGTCTCTTCAGGGAAGAAGCTGAAGTTCCCACCCAAGAGCGACTTGAAAGGGCAGTGCCTGCCTTCTGGTGAGCAGGCAAGTTGGACTCTGATTCAGTCCAAGGGTTACTGGGCCCGTCCCAGCGTCATTTGGAAAACCTTAAGAGAAGACCATGCTTACAGGCAAGGAGGGACCTTGGTGCCGCGCCTCCTCCCCTCTGCCCACTCCGGACCAAGGGCACCTGCTGTGTGAGGGTTTCCCTAATAACATGGTTTGCTACACCAGGCCAGAGACGGCCCCACTGGAGCAGAACTAAGAGATCAGATCTGATCCGTTTCCTTCCAAACCCCAAGCCGGGCACTCACCTTTAAGGAAGATGTAGTTCACCAGGACCATTGCTGTGTGCAAGTCAAGGTCCTTGACCAAGTCCACAATTTTCCCCTGGGTCCTATTCTTCACGAAGTCGTTGATAAGCTTCTCGGCGGCCGCCGAGTCCTGGAAGTTGGTGGAGAAGGCCTCGGAGGCGTAGAGGGCCCTGGCATCTTCCCTAAACTTCTCCAGCAGCTTCAGCCCCTCGCTGACAAATATGGCGTTGCCCACGCTCAGCTGTAGCTCGTCGCTGGGCCGGCTGAGGCTCTGCAGAAGGTGCCGGAAGCCCCGGTGGATTTCCGTGTCGGGGGTCTCCGTGAGGTTGAACTTGAGGCCTTCGAGGATCTCCGTGAGGGTGGTGCCGCGGGCCCCCAGGGATAGGAAAGCCAAGGCGGTGGAGATGCTCAGCGGGGAGAAGATGACGTTCTTATTGGGGGTCTTTGAAACCAACCGCTTGTAGAGGCTGAAGGTGAAGGCGGTGTTGCTGGAGGCCAATCGGAGGCTGTCCAAGGGCGGCCCAGTGTGTTGCACCTCCTGGGTGGCTATCTCGGGGCCAAGCCTGCCCCCCAGGAGGCAGCGGACAGTGGGGCAGAGCCCAGCCACCAGGAGCCCCAAAGCCAAGAGGGGTGACATTCCAACCGCCCTCAACTCTGGAAAACAAAGCTCTTTTAAGTCTTGGGGGGCCCGATGGTGTCCCGACCGCCTCCCCCTGCCCCCCGTGTGGCCTGTGTTCTAGTCTCTGCCTCTGTTAGCTTTGTGAAGCTATGGAGGGGCCCGGCTGATAGCAGGTGCGCCTCCCCCCACACGCCACCCCCAACTCTGAAACTACCAGCTAAGCCAGAGCAACGATTCCACCGGGAGAAGGAATGGAGGAAAGATCAGAGAGAGGCGGGGTTCAAAGCCGGTGACCACAGCAAACAGGATTATGTACCTTCGGGCTCTGCCCACTCAGTCCCAGAGTCCAGAGGAGAAAAGGGCAGCTTCTGAGACGGGGAGGGGGGCTGGGGAGGGGAGGAGAGGGAGGGGCGGCCGAGGAGGGGGTTGAACCCCTTTCCATCGAGAGGCTGGGAAACACCTTCAGACAAGCACCAGGGGCGGTGGCAGTTGAATCGCCTCAACACTTTGTTTACCCTTCGGCTGCTGCAACCGTTTCTTTGGAAGCGTTAAACAGCCCAACCCCTACCCCCCCCCCCCCCCCCCCCCGCCTTCCCAAAGTATTGGTGGAGAAAAAGAACTTTGTTTGGGCAAGTTAGCAGGCTGGCTCTGTTTCTGAGCAGCCCGTCCTCTCGGTTGCTGGACAGACACAGCCTGCCTGTCTGTTTGGCCGGGGACGCTGGAGGGGAGAGGAGCCACGAAACAGCCCCCACCGAGACCGCGTGGCCTCTGCCCGGAGGGACCCCGTACAACAGTTCTGTCTGCACCACGCGGTGAGGGCAGTGCCCTGTGCCAGACAAGGGGAGGCCCCTCGGGCCCCTCGGCGGAGTTGGGGCCCTGTAGGTCCCGTGTATGGGGGTGCCCAGCTGGCTGGAGTCAGAATCCAAGCGTATTGGAGGCAGAAAGGGCCACAGAAGCCCTCGTGGTACCCTTTGCAGGGGTGAAGACCCAGACCCAGAGAGAGGACTTGTCTTCAGAGGGCGTGGCATGCGGGGCCAGCGCCAGAGCCGTCCCTGGCTCCCTCCTGGCTCCCTCCCACCTCGCAGGCTCCAGGCCAACGCCTAGAACCACCCTAGAAAAGTGGGTTCCTTTGCTCCCAGCACGCACAGCATCACGGATTACCTGCCTCTGAGCTGGATGTAGTCGGCGGATCCCAAAGCCACGCGCCCGGAGTGCTGGGTTTTCGTGGGTGCTGACACATTTATCCCTGCAAAGAACTCCTCCCCTCTCTTGGGAAATGTTGGCAGGGACACCCAGCTGTTCCGTTTTGGAGTGGGATGGCCAAAGAATCATTTCTGGTAACCTGGGTTTATTAGGTCTACTGGAATAATCCAGTTACGGGAATGGTTCCTAACTTGTTCCTTTAAAAAAATAATAATAACCCCCCCCCCCCCACACCACAAAAAACAACTTTCCTTTTTCACTGTTATCTTTTACGAAACATTCGTTGCGGAACATGTGAAAACCCAGAAAATATACAGAAGGGCATGGGAAAATACTCCCCCCCCAGATTTCATCGCCCCGCTAACACGGTGCTGTATTTCTTTTATAAGGTCACTTTTCTTGGATAGGTGTAGGCATGTGATGTGAATCTTCATACGCAAACTCAGATGTGTATTTTTAAATGCAACGCCCCGGGCGCCTGGGTGGCTCAGTCGGTTAAGCACCCGGCTCTTGATTTCGGCTCAGGTCGTGATGTCATGGTTCGGGGGTTCAAGCCCCGCGTCGGGCTCTGCACCGACAGCACGGAGCCTACTTGGGATCCTCTCTCTCTGTCCCTCCCCTGTTTGTGCTCTCTCTCTCTCTCTCAAAATAAATAAATAAACTTAAAGAAATGCAACACTCTTTTCTTACCAGTAGATTGATTTGCGTTTTGAGGCACCCCTCCCCCACTCGCAGATCGGGGGTGTTGGTCTGAGGACCCCGAGTGCGGGGGAGCACGTCCGTCTTTGACAAGCTCCTCTTCGTCCTGGGGTTCTGCCACTGAGAGCTGTTGGCACCTCGTGGTCTCCTCGGATCTCTCTCGAACCCCAGCCTTTCTTGAGCTCATGAGAAAACCTTCCCCTTGATCCCTCATGGTCCCAACCCTCCCTCCATGACAACCTCTGACAGACTATAGGGTTCCGCGGAGCACGGTTGGGAAACCACTGGCTTACCGGTAAGGGTGCGGCTTTAGCGAGCCGTGAACCCGAGTCCTGAATGTAACCTCGCCAGCTGCGTGGCCTCAGGCAAGCGGGAATCCCTCAGGCTTAACCTCCGTGTCTCTAAAACGCTGAGAGCAGCATCTTCCTGACCGGGTGACGCCAAGGGTAAGTGTCATGACACCGAGTGTCAGCTCCTTTAGGACCAGATTGTACCATGCTGTGTCCTGCTGGCCGTGAAGCACTGAGGTCGCTAAGAGTTCCGGCCCCATTGTCCCTGAGATGGTGACCTAGTGCCCTTTTAGGTTCCAAACACTTGCAGAACTGAATACATATTTTATTTTATTTTTTAATTTTTTTGAGGTTTATTTATTTTTGAGACAGAGGGAGACAGAGCACGAGCAGGGGAGGGGCAGAGAGAGAGGGAGACGCAAAATCTGAAGCCAGCTCCGGGCTCCGAGCCGTCAGCCCAGAGCCGGACGCAGGGCTCGAACTCACAAACCGCGAGATCATGACCTGAGCCAAAGTCAGATAGGCCTAACTGACCAAACCACCCAGGCGCCCCTGTCCCTTTATCATGTTGAGTGTTGTCACTAAACCCTGGTCCAGAGAGGCGGATTTGGGGGAGAGGAAAAATTCTAGCATCTAATCTTGTGACTTGCCCAAGGACCCCTAGCTGTTAAGTGGTGCAGCTAGCAGAGGTTGGGCAAAACCACCCCAATGCCAGATCCAGCCCCTCTCTGCCTTCCCATGCTCCAAAAAAGAGAGAGAGAGAGAGAAAAGGGGAGCATTTCCATCCTTGAACATAGGAGGGAAAATGCCAATCACGGGAGATTAATTCTCACACGGGTGCTGGGGCCACTATTTTTAGAAGGCATCGCCTGTCTCTGGATCCGTGTCGGGAAGGCGGCCTCCTTTATGTGGGAGGGGTCCCAGCTGGATGGGAGCTCTGTCCCTGTCTGTCTCCACCTCCCACCTGTGGCCGCGGATGGGCATGTTTTTCGGACTTGAAATGGACCCAGGTGAGCAGCCCTAGGGGAGCTGACCCTAGGGGGTCAGGGCCAAGGTCTCCAGGAGCCTACTTCCCAGCCTCAGGAAACCTGCCGGTAGAGAGCAGAGACAGGCAGAGGCCAGAAGTGGTGCTAGGCTTTGGGGCCTGCACGGCTGTGCCTGTGGCACCTGCCTCCAAGGGGAAGATGTGGAAGTTGTATGTCGAGTGCTCAGCCCCAACGCTGGGGCTGGCGGGTGCTCCCTCTGTGGGACAGTCACCCTTCCCGTCCCCGCCACAAGCCGTCGGGACGGGATTGACTTGGGTCTTGCAGGCTCGGCCATTCTGATGCTGTTTACTGCCTTCTATAGTTACAGCCTTCGCAGCGTTGCTTCTGATTCCTGCCTTGGTGCAGGCGGTTAAAGAAAACCGTAGGAAAAAGAGTTGTGTCCCCACTTGGGCCGGGATTGCAGATGGAAAAGAGTATACTTCTGGGGCTCGACGGGCGCCGAGGCGGATGGCGGGAATCCGAGGGTGTCCCACCTCCGCAGAGCAGGGAGGGA
Source organism: Acinonyx jubatus (assembly GCF_027475565.1). Lineage (NCBI taxonomy): Eukaryota > Metazoa > Chordata > Mammalia > Carnivora > Felidae > Acinonyx > Acinonyx jubatus. The sequence goes on along the minus strand of NC_069386.1, from coordinate 134,823,328 downwards.
CCAGAGCAGCCAGTTCCTTCCAGCAGAGAGTTTCTTCCTGGAGACTGGAGAGGCGGTGCTCCCGGGAAGGTCCCCGCTCGGCCAGGCCCCTCTGGCGTCACGGCTCTGTCACCACGTACTGGCTGGGTGACTCTGGGCTAGTTACTTCACCTCTCTGAACCTCCTTAAGTTGATCGTAGCTCCGGAAAGAATTCACAGGAGGAAGAAATGGAATACTGGCTCCGGTCCAAGCCGCAGAGCGGGTCCTGCCTTCTCCCTTCCAGGCGGAGGGGCCCCTGCTCTCGGCTGGAAAAGTGCACACAGATGTCCCGCTGCCGCTCGCTGTCTGCGTTGGCGCTGACCCGGTTCTGTGCGGCTGGGGAGATGTCGGCTGCAGATCTCAGGCCCCTTTGCAAAGTCCCTTCGGCACCACCGCCCTGGCTGTGCCCCCGCGAATCCCCAGGCGCCCGCGGGGGTATTTGGCAGAGTAGGGAGAATGCCCGCCTCTGCTCTGCGAGCTGCTTGGTCATCTAATGCTCCTCCTGTCCCTTTGACGAGGGAGCCGCTTGCCATCATCGGCTCGCATTCCCGCCAGGCCCTCCCCGTGACGGGTGGCGGCTGAGAATTCCTGGTGAACAACGACTCTGAGGTCAGAGCAGCCCGGGCCCCGACTTACCACCCACACCCGTGATGCACACCAACCTTTCCGAGCCGCACACTCTCCCTACCCCCCACCCCCTCCGTGGCGAGTGGGGCAGGAAGACCCTCCTCACGCACCTGTTCAGTGTTTCCTGTCGGTCAGTCCTGCCGTTTTTTATTAAGATGCCTCTATGAGGGCAGTTCCTCTGCCCGATTCTGGGGTCACAATACTCTGGTCACCCTAAAGATGTGTCCTCAAATCCTCTGATAACACTCCCTTCAAGAGCCAGAGTTTAATTACCCGGCCCTTGTGTCGGACTGGGGGAGTGACTTATTTGTAACACGGAGAATGCGGCAGAGGGGGGAGGGTGGCGTTTCTGAGAACGGGTCATAAAAAGACAGCGGCTTCTGTCTTGCATGCTCTGTCAGTCTGTCTGTGTCTCTCACATCCCCCACCCCCCCTCCCCCCGCCGCCATGGGAAGCCGTGTCTATGCAGCCCTACAAACAGATCCACTCCGAAGAGCAGAGAATAAATCCGGACGTCCAGCTCCAGCCCCTGTCCGGCCTTCAGGAACGGCAGCCCCTGGCCCGGGGCCGGACCACGAGCTCAGGAGGGACCGTGAGCCGGAACCTTCCAGCTCAGCCTCTCCCAGATTTCTGACCCTTAGAAACTGGGAGGTAGTACATGGTTGTTCCCGGCCGTGAACTTTTAGGGTGATTTGCTATGCAGCCAAGATGAACCCCAGTCCACATCCTCGACCCACTGAGCTCTTAGGATCCAGGGAAGAGAGAGCAAACAGGGAAATCCGAATATTATATAAGGGAGCAATTTCAGTTTCATACTCCAGCCTGTGGCACAGGGCTGGTGCCCCAGTTAGCGGGAGTTCCTTCTCACTCCCTATTTTCAGGTAAATGTACCCATTCCTCCTTGGCCCACAGAGGCCCAGGCGCCCACACACGCCTCCTGGGAAGGTTGGAGTACTCTATTTTCCATCTGAGGAGACTGAGGCACAGAGCGATGGAGTAGGTTCCCGGTCGCAGGGAGCCCACACTCCTGCCCTCTCCGAGACACCGAGCGCCCGTCCTGGCTGGCCCTGGCGGTACACCAACCCCAGCCTCCAGGCTTTGGCCGTGCTCTGTGCCAGCCCGTGGACAGGTCCCGGCATTCGATCTGGAAGACACGGCTGGCGGCCCGGCGGTGATAGGTTTCTGATTTCAGCGTCAAGGGCTGTGAAGGTGGCCGCAGGCTGCAGAGCTCCGTGGCTGAGGGGAGGCCCTCGCGCGCGCCCCCCGCTTGCTCCCATGCCCCCCTCCGGCGGCCTTGTCTGGCCTCAGACCCTCTCCCGGGCCACAGGGACTTTCCATTCCCCTGGCAGGGGGTTGTCCGCCGGCCTGTTTCAGTCGCGTCCATCACCTCGCACCTCTCACCTGGGGTGCCGTGGCTCTTTCCAAGTTTCCAGAGATTTCCGGTGAGCAGAATGCGGACACCAGTGCCTGCTTGGCGTCTCTCCTTAGTGACGTCTCACACAGATCACACCCTAAAAGGACCCCCCCCGTCCCCGCCTCCCCACAGTCTTCCCACGTCCCAGTACAAGGGGCCTCTAGCTCCCCAGCTCAGCCAGGACCTGGGGCCATCCCCGTCCCCTCTTTCAGTCCCCTCCCCTGCTCTCTCTCTCTCTCTCTCTCTCTCTCTCTCTCTTAAATAAATAAATAAATAAACATTAAAAAAAAGAATTTGAGTCATTCAGGGCACTCTCCTGCTTGGAGCCCTGCTGGCCTCCTTGTGGCCTCCCTGGTGCAGAAGCCCCCACATGGTCTGGCCCTGTCCACCTCCAGGCTGGGACAGCAGACAGCGGGGGCCCGAAGCTCACTCCTGGAACACAGCTGGCCCTGCAGAACCCACAGCCCCCAGCTTGTACCAGGAGAAGGGAGGGTTTCGGCTTCCTTTACAAACAAGGGAACCTCCCAGAACGTTCTGTCTCGGGCTCCGGTCTGATGCAATCATGGGGGGGTCCGCACCTTTGTTACACTCTGCCTGCATGTCGTGTGGCAGGAGGCCTCCCCTGGTCCTTCCTGGTGGAACCGACCCTCCTCTGACTCGCCCAGATGCGTCCCCGCGCCTCTTCCCCTGCTATCCCTGCGACTGTCACTTCTCCCGTCTCTGCCATGAGACCGTCGCCTTCTGGCCAGTGGGGACGCACTTGCTGCTGGCTCCCTACAGATAGAGCTGAGAGTGAGCAAGCAAAAATGCCTCCAATCCCTCTGGGGCATACTTATCCTAAGAATCGATTTATTACCTGGGGTTCTTATTAATCGGGGCATCCTGGATGTTATCAGCAGCCCCACCTGCAGGGCGTGTAAAGGGGCGTCCCACCCAAGGAACAGAGAAGTCTCCGGCAGTGACCTGAGGACTTGCAGAGGCACAGAATCCTGTGGAACCAGCTGGCCATCCCCTCATTCATTCATCCAACAAGAGTCCACTCCGGGCCAAGCCCCGTGCCAGGCACTGGGGTGTAGAAATGATTCAGGGCCCTTACGGACCTCGTGGTCTATAAAGAGACCCAAACACACCGAAAGACGGTACCTGTATGGTGTGGAAGGTGTTAGGAGGAGGCATGGGGAGCTGGGATTCCAGGGCCGGGCTGGGGGGGCATCCGGAATGCTCCCCAGACAGGGACCTCTGGGCAGAATCCTGTGGAAGTGTTCTTCGAGCCGTTAGATGCCCAGCCCCAAACATTTCGATTCCTTGGGTGGAATCAGGAATATGAACTTTCAACCAGCTCCCCAAGTTATGTTTGAGAAACGCTTCTGCAGGGTCAAAGCTGCCTCCCTTGCCTGATTTGCTTCTAGCCTTCAAACAGCCTGGCCACCGGGTGTCATTACGATCGTTTCCTCTGTGCAAGAGAGGCGTGGCCTTGCTGCGTGGGCCTTGCTTGCCCACGACCACCTTGCTAAGCACTTGTGGGAGCAGAGGCTCGGACCCACATGTCCCGACCCACCTCTCATACTCCTTCACCCCCCACTGCCCCCCCCCAGATCTACCTTCCCACCCCGGCCTGGGGCTCTTACCATCTGGGAAGGAATGAGACACGTGATCAAATCCACAGATGGTACCCGGCAGCCTCTGTGGGAGGCTGAGGGAGGAGCAAGGTCTCAGAGAAAAGACTCTGGGGGACCCCCACCCCCGACCCCCAGGCATAACCGTGAATGCTCAGCTCTCAGTATAATGGCGTTGGATCAGCCACTGCCCAGCCACCGCTCGCCAGCAGGCTGGGTGTGTGCGTGCATGCGTGTGCACACGTGTGTGTTTGCGTGTGCAGACGTGTGCACAGAAGGGTGTAGGTAGGAGTGTCTCATTATCTGTACTCCGTGTGTCTCCGTGGAAAATCACGCTGGATTGTCCCAAGGGGTCCAAGGACCTGGAATTTGGGGTCTGTAGCTGTTGCTAACTTAGTGCCGCCTCCCTCCCACCTCGTTGCTTGTGGAAAGGTGGGAGATGGTCTGTTTCGGGGTGCGGTTCCGTGGAAAAGTGGAGAAGGGCACTGATGTCACCTGTTTGCCATCCCCAGTCCCTTGCAGCAGGTGACTCTCTGACTTTCTGTTAACTGAGACGAAACTTGCAGAGGGTGGAGAGCAGTGTCAGGCACGCGGCAGATGGCTTCCACGTGCTACCTGGTATTATCACTGTCCCCCCACCCCGCTCCCCCCACCTCCCCGCCGCCAGCACCTTGCACAGGGACACGGGTGTTGGTGGAGGCGTGAGACTCAGCTCTGTGAACAGGACACACTCTCCCACCTCTGGGTCGTTGTTCATAGTCCTTGCCACTTCCATCCTGCTTCTCCCTCGGATCTCGGCTTCAAGGCCACCACCTCGGAGCTCCCTCCGGACCCCCGGCTGCAGAAGGTCTCCCCAGCTGTCTCTCTAGGTGCCCGTTCTCTTCCGTAAGTGGCCTCCTGCTTCTGTCTTTACAACCCCGATCCCATTTCTATCCCTTCATCTGCTTTTCTTTTCTCTCTTCTTTCCTCTTTTCTCTTCTCTTTTCTTTGCTTTTTTTCCTTTGCTTTTTTGTCACATCTTTCTAAAGAAAACAACTTTTTACGTTGAAATGACTTGAGATGCATGGAAAAGGTGTAAAAACAGTGCAGAGAGTTCCGGTGACAGAATCGTCTTGTGTAACCATGGCATATTCATCGACGCGAAGACGTGAACGTTGGTATGGTGCAGGTTTATTTGTATCTCACCAGTTTTTCCACTAATGCCCTTTTTTCTCTTCCCGGATCCCGTCCAGGAAACCGCATTACATGTAATTTCCACGTCTCCTCAGTCTCCCTGGGCTGTGACAGTTCCCCGGGTGTCTCCGGCGGCTCGGGCTGCTGCTCAGAAGACCACAGACGGCGGCTTGTAAACAACAGAAATGTACTTCTCACACTTCTGGAGGCTGGAGGTCTGAGGTCAGGGCCAGCGTGGTCAGATGAGAACCCTCTTCCCGGTCACAGGCTTCTGGGCGTGCTGTCCCACTGGAAGGAGTGAGGGAGCTCTCTGCGATCTCTCTTATAAGGGCACAAACTGCTGGTCATCTAGGTGGCTCAGTCGGTTAAGCATCTGACTCTTGGTTTGGCTCACGGTTCATGGGATCGGACCCCGGGTGGGTCTCTGTGTTGGCAGTATGGAGCCTGCTTGGGATTCTCTCTCTCTTTCTCTCTGCCCCTTCCCATCTCTCTCTCATGCTCTCTCTCTAAGTAGATAAATAGATAAATAAACTTAAAAAATATACGTGTATATACAAATGCCATTCATGGGGGCTCCACCCTCGTGATCTAATCACCTCCCAAGGGCCCCACCTTCAACCCCATCCAGTTGGGGGTTAGGGTTTTGACCACTTAGTCAGGGTAGCGGGCGTCAGATCTCTCCACTGACCATGACTCCCCATTCCTCCCTGGGCTCTGTTTGTAGAAGCAAGTCGCTCAATCAAGCTCAGGTTCCTTCGCACCTAACACCAACGAACATGCATTGTTTACTCTTCTTTCCTATTTTATTCTTTGTTATTTTTTTTATTTTATTGCCTGTCCACACAAGAATGGAGCCCCACCAGGGCAGGAACTTTTGTGGTCTTCTTCGCTTATTTCCAACACCCCGGACGGTTCCAGATACACAATGGGCATTCATAAACACCTGTGGACGAACAAATTGTCCTCGCCAGTTTACAATCCTATTTATCTGGTTGTTTACCTGGTTATGGCCAGAGCCCGCGTCTGCTGGGTGCACCGCTGTGCCCTTGTACGGCTTCCATGCCCGAGTCCCCTTCAGCACCCACAAACAATGGCCTTTGGGTGAAAGAGCTAAGTAAGCGAGAATGGGATGGGCAGGGCTGCTCATTGGGTGGGAAGTGTTTCCTCTTGGAGCCCAAGGTCATTTTTCTGGTCTGAGTCTCTACAGAAGAGGTGGGGGAAGGAGTCCTCGGCTTAGCATGGTCCTGCACGTTCTGGTGGCAGGGGGGTCGCAAGGGGGAGGTCCCGAGAGTCCATGTGGCCGGAGGGGGGGAATAAAAGTGCGTTCCCAAGAACAAGACTGACTTGGCAATAGCTGCAGGAACTCAAAGGTAAGCGACTGTCACGGGCTACGTTGTGTCCCCCGCCAAGTTCATTTGTTGAGCTAGCCCCCAGCACCTCAGAATGTGGCTGTACTTGGAGGAAGGCCCTTTCAGGAGGGGATTGAGTTAAAGTGAGGCCGGTAGGGTGGGCTCCGATCCAGTCTGACCGGTGGAGGCCGAGAGACGGAGGAGGAGGTTAGTACACCTCGAGGGAGGACCATGTGAGGGCACAAAGAGAGGAGGCCATCTGCGAGCCCAGCCAAGGAGAGGGGCCTCAGGAGGAACCCGGATCTCAGACTCCAGCCTCCAGGACTGTGAGAACATTAATTTCTGCTGTTAAGCTGCCCTGGTCGTGGTACTTCGTTACGACGGCCCTGGCAGCCTAACACAGTGGCTAAGAAAGAGGGTCCCGAGGAGGACGGTCATGCCTGCATGTGAGGTCCCGCAGACCCATTCATCCCCTTAGTTCACCAGACAGGATGGACGAGGCCAAGAGAAGAAAGGGCGGGCGGGGGCTCCGGGGGCGCAGGTGTATGGGTGCGCGCGCGCCCCCTAGAGGGCTGAGTGGGGGCTTGCGCTTACCTGCCGGTGGGAGCCTGAGGGACACAAGGGGTCCAGGGGGCGCTCAGGGTGTGGCCCGGGTATTCATACGACCCTGAAATCGGAACGAGAGAGAACAGACACCAGCCTGGTGGTCCGGGTCCCTGGGGCCCGACCGCAAGCGCCTGCACTGGGGGCGACCGAAGTCCTGCGGTTCCCACACTCTGCAGCTCGCTCAACACCATTCCCCAGCCCTTCCCTCTGCTGGAGTCCCACCCCTGCGCCCAGCCTGCCGTCTGTTGCAGACCTACTTACTCCTCCAGACCAGCTCTGCACCACCTGTTCGGAGAGAGCTTTCCTGACCTCCCCCCGCCCACCCCCCCCTTACTCTGTCTCTCTCTGTCTCCCAGTTGCCATATCATTTGTTCAACGATCCCAGGATCGCGAGACAAATGGAGTTACGTGGCCCGCAATGACAGTCAGCGGGGAGCTTCAGCAGTGACAGGCAGCGGCCCTGGAGCCCATCCCAACCTCACACACAGTACCCGTTTGGTGGCCATGTGCCCAGTGACCTTTAGACAACACTGGACCTTGGCCTTACACTCATCAGCCAGGCAGGGCCTACCCCTGACCTTGGACTGGCAGGGCAGACAGTGAGAGAAACGTCTGCCGGGGCAGAAAATGCACTTTGCAAGGGAAAGGCACACAGGAGCGGGCGTGACCCCACGAGGAGGCCCAATCCTAAGGCGCTGTCCTGAGTTCGAAACACAGAGGCAGGTGAGCGCTCTGGGGCCAGCTGCAGCCATCTGTCCCACCATAAGCCAACACCTGTGCCATCCAGGTCCCAGAGCCTGAGCCTCTCACCGTCCTGGGTCTCGGGGCAAACCTTATGTCCTGTCTGCAAAACGGGTGCCCTGATACGCTGTGCAGGGCTGTCGAGGGATTCAGGAGCTCACACAGATGCAAAGTGTCCCCAGGGGCTAGTGTCTCCATTCCCAGAGTTACTTCTGTTGGACATCCAGTGTTTGCAAAATGCTTTATTGTTATTGCTGACTCTAAAACGCACTCTCAGTCACCAGTATCTTCAACTGATCCCTCTAGTATTTACAACAGGCCTCCGTCCTCCCGCCCCCAGCCGACTCCAGGAGGTTGTGACTGAAGCCACAGGATGGTTTTGGTGCTGTGTTGGGCCATTTCCACCCTGCGGTCCACTGGCTTTTCTTCAATGACAAGTAGCACTTGAATGTATTAAAATCCACCATGACTGGCACGGAACACCCCAGCCTCCTTATATGATGTCAAGGAGCCTTCAGCCCTTGAGCTGACCCTGCATTGTGTATATGGGGGAAATAGAGGCCCAGAGAGGGACACTATTAGCCTTATGTCCCACAGCTGGTTAGCTGGGACAGAAGCCCCATTCCGGACTCCCATTTCAGTGTTCTTTCCAGCAGATAATGCAACCACGCACGGGAAGCATGATGGATTTTAAACTGTGATGAGCTGATAGCCCGTATTACTAGCAGGTGGAGGACTGGGCTTGGAAATACGTTTCTTGGTAGAGATGTGAACCGCAGCAATCCCACAGAGCTTTGTGGCACCGGGCTGGGCGTCAGGTGCCTGGGCTGTGGGCGCCTCTCTATCGCTAACATGCTGTGTGACCTTGGGCAAGTCAACCAGCCTCTCTGGGCCTCAGTGCTAGACTCCGCTGATGGAGGGCGAGGGCAAGATGGAACGTTCTTCTTCAAGGCACCCCCACGCCTTGGCGGTTGTGTGAGAAGAAGCAAATCATCAGTATATCAGTGCTATTATCGTTATTACTTGTAAAAACTTCAGTAGTCAAGGAAACGGAACCTGTGTGGATCAGCTTCCAGCGGATAGATGCCACAGAGCCTTCACCTGCCACCACGGAGGCCTGTGGCCTTTCAGGGGAAACACCCACCTCAGGGGTGGGCCACTTTGCCAAGGAAGAGAATGTTCGTGAAGTTCTCTACAATGAGCATGATAAAGGGCCTGTTGAGGATGACCTTGGGAGAGCTAACTGGGGCCGACCTGAACATGAAGACCGTCTCTGTGGCTGCGGCCGCTTTGGTCCCCGACTCGTCCACCTCCACCACGGCCTTGTGCACCATCTGCAGAGGAGACATCGGGTGTCACCAAGCCACCGGGGCTGGAAGATACCATCACGGGAGCCCGCAGAGCTTCTGCCTGTGGCGTCACCGTCAAAGTCTCCGTGCGGCTGCGCCCCAAAGCAGGCAGCACACGGGATGATTGTGTGGCTAGGATCTGTGCCTGGAGGTGACTGCACATGGGCCTCCCATTGAATGCTCATGGCACCTCCCGGCAGGGATGTGATTGGGCCTCCAATTTTATGTAGAGAAAAGAGGCTCAGAGAGGTCACGCAATTGTTGGAGGTCACACAGCTAGTGAGTGAAGGAGGTAGCACCTAATTCTTAGTTTTGATGGCTTCATTGGGGGGCTCCTTCCGCTAAGACACATTGCAAACAGGATAAGACACAAAGGGTACCTTTGCTTCTTGAAGGAAGAGAGGAGAGTGAAAGAGAGAGGGAAAATATGGAATGGAATGGAATGGGAGGGGTGGAGTGGAGTAGAAAGGAATAGAATAGAATAGAATAGAATAGAACAGAAATCTCTGAAAGCAGGGGCTCAGGAGCTTCTGAGCTCACCTCAGACACCTGGATGTTGGAGTGGTTGGTGATGCCAGTCAGGTCAGCATGGGAGGTGAAGACGTCATTGATGCCCAGCTTGGGGAGGACTTTCTCCAGCTGGTAGGAGCCCTCAGTGGAGAGCTTGGGAAGGTAGAGCTCAAGCTGCCTGGAAAGAGGAGAGGAACTTTCTTAGACTCTTCCAGAGCATCGGCTCACTGAGCTCATATCCCCACTATCTCCCCTCGGCTTCATAATGACCCTTCAGCCCCCCGTCTAGAGCTCCCCCCCCCACTCTGCACTGGGACCTGGGCTGCCCCCAGAGTTCCCCGCCCACTCCGATGGCACCCTGGGACACTGGGCTTCCGGCCCTGCTCCCTCCAGCTGGGCCAGGGCCCCGGAGGCTAAGACTTCACGTGGTTTCCCTGGGCTTGGAGGCAGCCCCTGGGCTGGGAGGAGTCCTTCCCACTCCCCCCGTGTCTCTGTGGCCATGTGCAGGGTCAGGCTGGCCCCACGTCATCTGAGGAATACCTCTTTGTGGACATCTTGAGCCACGTCCTCAATGTCTTCTCATTCAGTCCATTCTCCAGCCGCCCCATCCTGCCCTGGCTGGGGAGAACGAACAGGGCGGTGGCGTCCCCTTGGTAGGGAACCCCCACCACCCGGCAGGAGAGGCTCCGGTCCAGGAAGTAGTAATACAGGTCTTTGAGCTTCATCATGGGCACCTGCACCACCGTCTCCGAAGTCACGTGGAAGTCCTGCTTATGAGTGTTTTTGTGGTCGAAGCTCGTCTCCCACTTAGCTAAATATTAACATGGAAAAAAGGGAGCAATTCTCAGCCACAGATGAAAAGCACAGAGACAGCAAACGCCTCCCTCAAACAGACCTCACCCTCCTCGGCGAAGTCTCCTCGGTGACGGTGACCGCTGAACCCTGGGGAAAGAAAGGCTCACCTTTCTAGAACTTTGGAGACATGCCTGAACTTTCTGTGGGGCTTTTCCTTCTGCGTGTGCAGAGCCAGGAGGCTGGTTTCCATGTCTTCGGAGGCCCTTAACCGCTAAGGTTGTTTGTTTGATTTTCTGATGTTACTCGAGGTCAAACATCCAAGGGAAGACGGTAAAAAATATGGACGTCTGACAAAGCGACACTCTATCTGGCTGAGTTATTCTGTTCTCCGCTCTTTTCCCATTTGTGGATTTTGATCTAAGTGTGGGAGGGAGGTTTGTAAGGTTCCTGGAAATACATGATTCTTCCTACTGAGAAGCCTTCAGGTATAGTTACTGCTCTGTCTGATTCCTGCACTTTTGCATCAACGGGATACAAGTAGTTGTTTCCATCTTCTTCATAGTCATCAAATACGGAACCCACCCCAGTGCTTCTGTCACACCTGTCCCCTGCAGCCTGGTGTCATAGAG